>NC_055966.1:26285756-26290756 GCF_018492685.1 Alosa sapidissima | reverse complement strand
GCCCACCTAGATTTTCTTTCAGGGAGATCTAATCTGGATAGCCATAGTGTATAACCGTTTCCCTCAGAGCTAGTCTGGATAGCCATAGTGTATAACCGTAACAACAAAAAATTCAGGCCAATCAGCAATGAGAGGGGAAGACGAAACCGAAACTTATTGTGACAAACAAAAGCAGCAACACCTGCAAACATAAAAAAAATGTAGTTGAAAAAATGGAGAAATGTATTTACAGCAAAGGTACAGCCACATACATTATTTCCTGACTGATGCTGTTTATTGTCAGTTTGTAAGTTTAGGCGAAGTAGGAAGTAACGTTAGGAATCTCTGATCAATATGATTGGTAAGGCTGGACCAATGATTTCAAAGTTAGTGCCCGTTGCGATGCAAGTGTTGCAAACATTTCCCAATTGAGAGTTCCCAGACTGGATATTTCCAGGCTAGTGCAGCAGACCAAAGGAAGGGAACTACTTCAGATTCACTTGTGGTGATTGCCTGAAATCCCACTGGATGGGCGCAGTACTGTACCATAGCCAGAAGTTGTCATTGCTGTTGCTGCCCAGAAGACTGCATGGTGTATTCTTTTGCCTTCTCATCTCTGCCTCTCAAACTGAAGCACCACCACAATGTGTGTTAGAGAGATTCATAGCCTTTCCTGTTTATAACCTATTTAATCAGCTGGCATTAGTAAAGGGTACTGCACCCAGTATAACCACAGTTTGTGCAATAGACATGCTCTCATAATGCATAATTTCATACTAACTGGCTCAGCACCTATTAAATTAGTGTTTGCATGCTCCAGTTTACAAAACATTGAGGATGTATTGCTACATACATTATTTTCATGACAGGTTGACCTAGATGTGACAATTTACTGAGTGGGAATCATTGGCCTCTTCAGTAGTAGTGAGTTATGCTACTAAACAGTCCAGGTCCGCAAATATATTTTCAACTGTTTATAAATGCTAGCTTAGTATAATGAATGTGCAAGTTATTGGTGACTATACAAACTGAGACTGCTCTTTAACCATTTAATCAAGCTGATGCTGTAAACAATACGCAGACATACAGGTGTACAGTACACACACACACACACACACACACACACACACACACATGCACACCATCTGGTGATGCCAAATTCCTAATGCCCTAATTTGATGTCTGGTAGCCTGCCATAAACATCTAAATTAGGCCTGTGATGCCTTTGCAAACTTACCAGCTCTTGTGTATACATACAATCATCCCTCTTCACCTCTATCCCTCTCTCCTCTGCAGCGTATCACTCTTCTTTTTGTCTTTCTGTGTGTGTGTGTGTGTCTGTGTGTGTCTATTTTCTTTCTATCTTTCTTTTACTCACTCCCTCTGTCTCTCCAGCTTCAATATTTCTTCCTTATGTGCCTCTTCTCTACCCATCTCTCTCTCTCTCTCTCTCTCTCTCTCTCTCTCTCTCTCTCTCTCTCTCTCTCTCTCTCTCTCTCTCTCTCTCTCGTTTGGGACGAAGGTATCCAGTAAACATTTACCCTTAGGGCTGGGTACTGTAAACGCTGGGGACAGTGAGTGGACCATTGTAAAGCATTTCTGCAATTCTTAGTCTCACCACCTCACAACACACACACACACACACACACACACACACACACACACACACACACACACACACACACACACTCGTTGTGTCTGTTCTCAGCAGGCTCCATAAATACTGCAGGTGTGTAAACATGCCACCTCCATCCCCCATCCTCACTCCACCCCACTGCCCCCCCCCCCCACACACACACACACCACACACACACAGCCTTCCCTGAGGGAGAAAGAGGAGAGTGGCCCCTAAACGCAGATGGGTGCTCAGCGCACCCCTCTTCCTGTCTTCCAGGGCAGGGCTTCCGGGCCCCTCTACACACATGTCCTCCAGATTATTCCATGGCACGTAGGCGCTCTGTGCTCTGACAGTATTGGGCCAGTGCAGAAATAGTCAGAAAACGTGCGCTCCTTTTACTAAATTGGGTGCTCATTTTACTAAATTGTGCTCTCATTTTAATATTTGTAAAATGTGTGCACAATTTATTAAAACATGCACATGATTTACAAAATTGAGCGCACAATCTAGTAAAGGTGAAGGTACCGTTTATTAAAATGAGCGCACAATCTAGTAAAGGTGAAGGTACCGTTTATTAAAATGAGCGCACAATCTAGTAAAGGTGAAGGTACCGTTTATTAAAATGAGCGCACAATCTAGTAAAGGTGAAGGTACCGTTTATTAAAATGAGCGCACAATCTAGTAAAGGTGAAGGTACCATTTATTAAAATGAGCGCACAATCTCTCTCTATACAAAATTTAATTGACAAAATAAATGTGTCAATATTGCTATGACAACTCCCGGGCTCCGTAGGAATGTTTTACGCTTTTTTTTCGCATTTTTATTTTTGGTCAGTCAAGTACAGGATGGTGCAGAAGGAAAAAACTCATTCACTGATGCTACATGGATGTGAAAAAACACAGAAAATGAAACATGTTGATTAACATAAGGTTGTATATATTTTTCCAATTGTGTGACCATTTTAGACATATAGACTCCATAGACATATAGACTCCACAGTCCATAGTGTGCAAAGGCACACACAGCAGTTTTGTGGAGAAACTAATGCAGACTGGTCAGTAGTGCTGCGACTCTGGAGAACTTTGGGCCCAAAGTTTATAGAGATTTAATTATCTGGGCCTAGGGTGAGGCCTAGAATATGATGGGGTCAAAGAGTGTGTGTGTGTGTGTTTGTGTGTGTGTGTATGTGAGTGTGTGTGAGTGAGGTACGGATCACTGGCTGGTCCCTGGCCCTCTGTACTCGCCATCCTGCTGTTAAAATGAAAGGTCACTGGGGTCAGAGGTCACAACCTGCGACCCTGCATGCTGTAAACAGGACCCAGCACAGCGGGCCCCCTCTGCTGGAAGGCTAGGATGTTTAAGACCTTAATGTGTACTGAGCATCGGTGGGAGGGCCGCCATTCAAGTGACCGACAGCACAACGTGGTGTATGTGTGTGTGTATGTGTGTGAGGGGGATTGAATGACCTAAATGTGACCGTATCCAGCAAAGAGATGGGAAAGTCAGTAGTAGTATTGGAGATTCTGCTATTACTGTATGTAATGTGTTATCTGTGTTTAAGAGATCATGCTGAGAAGGCCACACTCGAGACCCCCCACACGCACACACACACACACACACACACACAACACACACACACACACACACACAACACACACACACATTTTCCTCACACTCTGTTACGCCATGCTTTTCACATCAGTGAGTTGTGTGAGGGTCCACAACGCATGACTCAGCACAGACATCCGTGGAGCCTTTAACTATTTGTGTCCATGCAGACTAGGCTTCAGTGGCACCAACTGTGCATGGACGAACCACAAGCAGACTAGAAAGGATATTAAGAACCACTTCACATCTGTGATGTCTGCAGCCATTCGTGTGTACGTCCACAAGGGAGGGAACCCACCCCTTTCAGCAGTGGGCGTAGACACGGATGACCTCTACCCTGGCGTCTTCTGCGGGCCAGCCATTCAGGCATGATATGCTGATCACCGGACTCTCTGTTGACCAGTGAGAGAAACCACATGGAGCGCACGTTCAGACTTCACCGTGAGAACAGCGGACATTTGCAGGTTACTTAAGCATTGAACGCCCGAGGCAATAACTCTCACATGGAACATGGAAAACACCAGTAATGCTATACATTCCGTTCTACAGTTTAACTCAGACCACCGTTATGGGCAGTTTATGTTAACTGGTCCACCAATGTCCTTTGTGCCTCTCCGCTCCAGAAGTCGAGCAGATACCCGAGAGCCCAGAGAATATTTCATAGCATCCGATTCTCTTAATGTTGGGGGGGGGGGACTGCAAAAGTTGGTGAAAGCGAAACCACTTTTCTTCAACGCAGAGGCTTCAGTGGGGCGTCACGTTAAAGCGAATAGGCAATTTCCCCCCTCAGTGTTAAACAGCCGAAGGAGACCATAAAAGCTAATGGGCACACAGTTAACTTTTAACACTGTACTCTACACGCCCAGACTGTGAGAGGGTGCCGGGGGTGGGGATGAGGGGTAGTGTGAGATAGGGGGTGTGGAGTAGAGAGAGAGAGAGAGACAGAGAAAGAGAGAGAGAGACAGAGCGAGAGAGAGAGAGAGAGAGAGAGAAAGAGAGAGAGAGAGAGAGAGACAGAGAAAGAGAGAGAGAGAGAAAGAGAGAGAGAGAAAGAGAGAGAGAGAGGTGCCCAGATCCAGATTTCACTGGTGCATGACGGTGACCTTCAGGGTCATTTCCTATATGTCCTCCTGCCCTGGCGGCGAGGTCCATTTCAACTGGAAATGGCTGCCACAGATGCTAAAGATGGCCTGCATAAATAAAAACAAAAACACAAATAAAACACATACCCTCACATGCATAGATACAGTGAGATTTGATGTAGGAGCAAACATCTTGTATCCCTTAGAAACATACCTAGCCTTGATTTGTCCTGTTTCTTTGTAGAATATAACCAGCAATTTACACAACACAAATTAATACATATAATCTGATGTAATAGATGAGAACACATAACTCAACATTACAGTACACTTGTACACTTGAGTGTGCAATGTCTTAGCAATGTACCTAGTCTTGATTTTTCTATATGAAATACAGTATAACCAGCATGTATAACCAGAAACACAAAGGAATACATGCATAATGAACACGACTCAACAGTACAGTGTACCTGTACACTTGTGAGTGTAATGTCTGACAAGTGATGAGATCAGAGGTACATAGCAATACTCAGCTAAGAACATTGTACGCTTGACAAAACGTGGAACTGATCGTTCTCACAGAAATGTCTGAGTTAGTGGCTCGCCGCATTCCTGAAGCGTTCTGTAAATCCACTGGAATGGCGTTCTTGTAGACTTTCCGTGCTCGACACCTCTCACATACACAGATTCTTTGAGCCGCAGTGCAATGATG
>NC_055966.1:26271496-26276997 GCF_018492685.1 Alosa sapidissima | reverse complement strand
GACTGCGCATGTGTGAAACGGAACTGCTGTAAACACTCCTCTCCAGTAGGTGGACCACATAGAAGAGAAACACTTTAAACCTAGAAACAAACCTAGACAGAAGGAGACTTGTTTGGTTACCATAACGACGATGGAGCAGAGTGCATGTCCTCAGCTTGCCTGGCTATCGAGTTATGTGAAACACCACGACATGGAGTCAACTTCGACCGATGTAAAGCCACAATCCACAAATACATTATTTAACATTATCTTTAACGGTTACTTTACCATCTATGGTGTAGAACCCAAAGTATTTCAAGACACCACATTTTAGATGAGTTGGGGACATAATTGTCCGCTCAGGCTGGCCGTTCTGTGCGTTATCTTCCATTTTCGAAACAGGGTGGCTGCATGGACTCTGGCTCGTCATTATTGTGGCTACTGGCTATTATATTGTCTTGATTTGGTCATGAGCCCTGGATCATAGAGCACTGGATGAGATGGCAAACAATAAAATAAAAAACAAACTAATCATAGACTGTAGAAATGCGCTACACGTGGGGGGAGGGGGGGGGGGGCATATGCATATGCAACTATATTCATATGCAACTATGAACATGTGAATTCATACAAATGTGTCAACAGACATGGTGACTGTGTATGATAATGAGCTTTATTAGCCAGCCCAACGCCCTGAACACTCGAAAGTTTTAAATGTGCGAAAACAAATTATACATTTGTATACAATGTAAAGTATAGTCACAACAATGGTAAAAAATAATAAAAATAAACTATTAACTAAATCTTGACTGAATCTTTCCCAACAGTCTACGATTACTCATTAAGTAAGAATTAATTTGGGGTGTTTTTAATTTCAAGTAATTTACTTTGCACACCACCGTTTTTTCCAATCAAAATACTGAATGAGCAGAGGGAATATTTTCACTGCTCCATGATTGATTGCTGCCATCAGTAGACACGCCACACTAGGGGATATCTTGAAGTGCTTCTAGCGCAACTTCAACAGAATGTGGGGCTATCACGGCATTTACAATTGCTTCTGTCTTTGTTCGAGCGTTTGAGAATTTTTGAGCTGTTGGAGAATCTGTGAAAACCTTTTTTAACAAGCCAGAAGTGCAGTCCATTGACCTGTAGCTTTCGTGGTGCTTAACCGTGTGGAAAGCATAGGCTGCCTCAGCAGCAGTGACAGCTGTACTCTTGTTTTTACTTACGAAAAACTCTGTCACTTTAGCTGATGAGCTCTCGCCCCTCACTGCTGTTCGATGCTTTGCTGAACATGTGTGTGCCTGTGGGTCGTTGGCACCTTTATTTGCGACCGATGCGTAAGTGCCTGCTTTGCAGGTCAGGCACTCAGCTTCATGTTAATCTCGACCGAGACGAAAACATGGAAATGTATGTTTTAATTTGTCAGTGAACTTACACTTGCGTTTCGGCATGGCTGAAGATGCCAGTAGCCATGCGCTTTGCCAGTGGGAAACAAGGAGTTTGCGCTGGTCGTTGTTTAGCTGCCTGCGTTAGCTAGCGATTTAGTTAAATATCATGTATCATAGCAACAACATGTACACAATCAATATCTACGTTGCATGTTTTTAACACTCACCACTTTGGAATACTCACGTTCTGGAGGGGAAAAAGTGTGTGAGTGTGAACACCGCCTTAAGCAGGTACTAGAATATTGCAGAATGAACGTTCTAAAGAATATGTAGGTCCATTGAATATAGACCCTTTCAAGAGAGTTTCATTATCAGCATCATAGTTGGCCCCACAAGGCTTCCGTTTTAACATTCCATATGCAAAGTAGATTGGGACCCAAATAGAACGTTCAAGCATTGTTTTTGTTTTATCAACATTGTTGAGGAACACAATCTAACATTAGAATGTTCCAAACACCCCCATTTAAAGGTGCGATTTGTAGGATTGTTACCGAACGTTCTGTTGGCCAAAATCAAAACACTGGTGAACGCGCTCAAGACTACCAGACGCGAGCCTCTTCTGGGTTGCCAGATGTAATGAAGACTTAGCTAACGTTAGTTGACCTGCAGCTGCTTTAACGTTTCTCCAACCATGACCCAGCTACACATTACGGAAACAGTGAAAACAAAAAATACCTCTCTAACCAACGTAACATATGTAGCTGAAGTTAGCGATGCAGATGAAGTTTGGCATAGGCTACCTGTTGTGGAGAAATATGGCCAGCTTTGCGTCAGACTTGATATTCTTCGTTTGACGAAGACGTCACCATCTCAAGAAGCTCCTCCGATGTCCACTTAATTTATTTCTTGTTTTAATTTTGGAAATTTGCCTGCCTCTCGTAGGCGTTCATGACTACAACTGACAGCTATTGACAGTTGGCCTTTGCTAATTTGGCAACCCAAATAGGAGGACGCGCTAGCCCATTATTAATACGCTATTCTAGAATTAATCGTTCAAAACATAAACGAAAATTCCAAGAGATTCCGCCCCGTAACTGATTTTTTTTCATAGGTTTTACGGGGTTTCACGGGTTAGAGTAATGTTGTCAAATAAGCCATTACTTCAATTCATCGTGTTTCCTCACTCTCTGACAACATATGGTGATCATTTTTGGAATGGTTACAGTTTATTTTCCATTATTTCCTACATACTGGACCTTTAAGGTCAAGCTTGGAAAGAGAGTAATGGTAAAGGGATATGAGACAGAGGGGAAGCTGGTCACTACAGGTGTGTGGTGGGCTTTGTTCCGACTCTCTTATGACTCATCCCTCTCTGAAGAGGCTCAAGGGCCTAAGTGCTGAGTACTGTCATAGCCTTTGGACAGAAAAGGCAACAGAAACCAGCATGACGACAGGGATAAATAAATGAGGGCTGAGTCTCTGTCTGGCCTTTAAGGGCAGTAATATCTGAGCAGTCCTGGATGGATGGACTAACCACCCAGCTGCCCACGAAGGGGATTCATACAGCTCCTGTGTGATGTCGGACGTCCGGTTATACTTTCTGGGCACGTAATCCTGAAAGTAGAGTTATATATTTATGTGGAAGTGATATGGTGTGACGTAAGCAACACTCATGCTTGTGTAGGTGACTGTGGCCCGATGAAGGTGGTCTTCCTGCTGTTGCTGGTGGTGATTTGGCTGTTGTGTGTACTGGAGGTTCTTTATCAGGATGACAAATGCAGTTTCAGTCAGGATCATGGACATGTCATCATCGGTCTGTTTGTCATGGCAAAACACTGGAAAATATGTCTCCCAAAACCCATATCCAAGACAGATAGATACTTATTCCTCCTTATTTCCCTCAGATTGTGTGTTCCATTAGCTCATCATCATCACCTGTAGATAATACTCTCTAAATGTACTTTTGTTAGAACTGGCTAATGAAGTATGGATTTTGAAGTTAAACAGTACAGATGGCGCTCAGTATCTGGTGAGTTATAAAAAGCCAACATGGATTCTTTATTTGTGGGAAGATGAAAGCTAAATCCCCCAAAATGGCTTTGCTTACTGTAATATCACTCTGAGAATTAAATAAAGAACAACAGGCCCAGTAGTATAGTTTTCTTCCCGACCTCATTGCTCCTGTGGGCCACCCACTGACCCGGTTCTTATGAACGCACCTCTCCTGGTACACACTCCCAGGCGACAAATGTAACAATATCACAGCTGCATATGGCCAGAACACACACACAAACACACACACACACACACACACACACACACACACACACACACACACACACATACAACTGAAAGTCCAATGTGGTTCTGTTGTACAGTTCCCCTGTCAGGTTTGTGTGAGACTCAAGCCTCTTGTTAAACACACACACGCTTAATGAGGTTAGAGGGGCCTGGAGGGTGTCTAATTACATTATATGAGCCTGGCCGCTGCCAAGGGGTTGTTGTGACTGTAATGTCCAAACTGTGCACCAGGTGGACTAGGAAAGGCAAGAAGTGGACCAGGAAAAGCAAGAAAGTAGGACTGAGTATTAACTGGTTTGCACGTGGGTTGGGGACGTGGGTGGGACGGGGGTGGACACTGCTGTCTTTTTCCAATCTCCTTGTGCGGCTTTGTGTGGGAGAGACGTCTCTCTTTCATTCCGGCGGATGAGATGTTTACGAGCGCAACAAATGAACATCCACCCGAACCATTAGACAGGGCCGCTGTGTGACTAAGGCAGATAATGCATGTCTATATTAACGTCATGCCTGTAAACAGAAGACAGGCGGAGACTCCCTTGGTCATGATGCACTCAGACAAACAGACGCAAAACACTCTCGCACGAATGTGAGGACAGCCAAGATGACTCAGCACTTTCTTCAGCAGCTCTCTCCCTGTCTCACACTTACACATACACACCTCCCCCCCCCCCCCCCCCCCACACACACACACACTCCCATGTGGCGCACCACACGTATCACCTCATGATCAATCTCACATACATTCACACGCACACTCACTCTCCATTTCTCTCCTCCCCATTCCTCACTGGTACAGGAAGTGAGGTCACAGTAGGGGTTACACACAGGCGTTGCGCGGAAAAAACAGCTGAGGGATGTCAACAGCACTCTGAGCTGGACCAAACCGGACTGAGATCGGGACCGGGATAGGCTAGACTGCCTCCTCACGCAGTGAAATCACAGTTAATCAGTTGCTTAGTCAATTTATAGCTTCCACAGAGGTAATTTGCCTTTAAGTCCTTAAAGGTGTAGGTTTTTGAACATTCTAAGTTCCGCAACAACTGAAGGTTCTAAAATTCTATGTTGAATTCAATGAACCCAGATATTCTTTAGAACGTTCATTTCCCAACATTCCCGTCACACCGGTGGGCCGTTACTCCTTTAAGGGTTAAGTCCTATCCCCCATTCATGGTCATGTAGCTACAGTAGCACATTAATCTTCCTCTGGTGTTCTGGTCAATTGTGGTCAAAGTATTTATGGAACGAAAAATGGATCAAGGAATGGTTTATCTCTATCTGAAACCCCCTGGCCTTTGACTGATATTATTTGAGAACACCATGTTAAATATATATATATATATATATTTATTTTTTCAATGAGCATATAGTGTGTAATAGAGATAATATAAAAGGTATTCAGGGTGCTGGACCCAAAGGTTTTAAAAGTGTATAAATTGTAGGTAAGAGCTAGTATTTCATACAAAATTGGCATCCTGGAAAATGTCAGACTAACAGGCAAAATTAATGGAATCTGTTATTTTATAATAAAGTTTGATAGTCATGCAAATTACGGGAGTTTTCCAAATACAATTTCCAATAACAAATTCGGAAAGGCGATGACCTTGAAATATGGGAAAAAAAAGAATGTTGGTAGGTATGGCAGAATTTTTGTTAGCATTAGATTTAAGCACTAAAAGTCTGTTTGGATAACTGCTGTAATGGAGAAGGGACTGAATCCTTCCATGGAAGAGATGATGCAGCGGTCTGACTAAAACCTGGTGTGTGTGAGTGTACACACACACAGGATGGATGATGATAGGAAATGTAGGGGTGTGTGATCACACGCAT
>NC_055966.1:26261496-26268996 GCF_018492685.1 Alosa sapidissima | reverse complement strand
GGCAGGGGTGAGAGCAGTGGAGAGATTAAGACTGCCTAAGCTGCTTTGGTGCCATAGAGAGATTTTTTCCTCTCCTTTTCCCCCCAATGTCATTCTTTTCTTCCTCATTCTTCTCCTTGGAGGTAGGAGCAGCAAGTGGAGAGAGGAGGGGAAATGGCCTATGAGGACGCAAGCTGTCAGAATGACCCCAATGCCCCATAACACACACACACTAATCGGCTCTCATATGCATGAACACCCAGCAAGTACTGTAAATGTGCCATTTAACATCCATATGATCTATTTATCTATCTATAGAATAATCTGTTCATCTAAGATGGATGATGTCTGTATGGTATGGAAGCAAGTGAGAGCCCATGTCTATTCAGAGGTGGTAGACTGTATTGTTTGATATAGGGCAATTAAAAGTCTTATGAAGATTACCCTAATACCGTATTCTTAGCATTAGTCTTAATATCAAAACAAGCAATCAGTTGCTTTCTGTGTACTGTGCAAAGCCGCGCACTCAGCACTGCATACACCAGTGCCACAGTGAGGTCTACAGTGCAGTAAATGCACGCACACACGCACACACACACACACACAAACACACATGCATGGACATACATACACACATACTGGGCATACACACACACACACACACACACACACACACACACAAACACCCGGTGAGGTGTACAGTGCAGGAAATGCTTGGCTGGAGCTGAGGTGTTGTAGTGTGCCGTGAGGGACATAAAGGTCAGAATGGCTGTGGAGAGAGTGCCACTGCTGTTTACCCACAAGGCTTTGTGGCTGTCCCTGTCCCCTGGCACCCACTTCCATAGCTGACCTCGCTCCAGACCACTGTGTGTGTTTGTGTGTGTGTGTGTGTCTGTTAGTGTATTTCTTCCAAAGAGAGCATGTATGTGTGTGTCTGCATGACCTCTTCCCAGATTTCTGTCACCTCAGCTTGGCTGCTCACCTCTCCCCATGGGCTTCTGAGCGTCCACTTCACTCCGAACGTCCAGCCAGGCCAGGTCAGGTGGCCCCTGTTGAAACGGCTCTATGTCCACCTCTGTCCAGATAAGGGAGTGATGGTTTCTATTTGTGTGTGTGCAGCGTGATGCATTGGAAGACGAAGAGTTTTGGGATGACACGGGAGTCAAAACATAGATGTGTCCACAGTGAGGTTGTTCTCCTGACGGAACCCGATCAATGGGGAGAGGGCAGAGGCACTGGACGCTGACAGGATGGCAGAGAGGAATGGGAATCGCTCCACGGATGCTGGCATTTATTAAACTCTGACCTTCGAGCCAGACACCTCTCAAGGAACAAGCTGATCGTTTATAAACACGAGTCATGACGGAGCAGGTCATCTTATTTTATCAGCTCCTTATTTATAAGATCACAAGGCTGTGAAAACCTCTTAAACTAAATCCTGTTATTGACCTGATTTCAATATCACAGTGAGGAGTCTTAAAGACACACACTCATGGCACACACTCACACACACACACACACACACACACGTACTCACACACACACAGACACACAAACACACACACACACATGTAATCAGAGTGTTCAGAGTTTCCTCTTTCAGTGAGCCAGCATGTAATTCAGTCATTTTAGTTTCATTGCATTCCTTCTGTTCACACAGGTTTGCTGACAATAAAGGTAATGTTCCCTTCACTGAGAGATTAGCTGGACTGCTCAGCCTATTCTTGGCCACCGCACTGACCACTTACCAAGACAAGACACAGCAGCCCTCTCTCTCTCTCTCTCTCTCTCTCTGTCCCTCTCCCTCTCTCTCTACCCCCTCTCCCTCTATCTCTCTTTTTTCCTCCATTCTTCCTTTCTCTCTCTCTCTCTCTCGTTCACTGACTTTTGTTCACTCACTCTCAACCTCACTTTCAAAATTTCACTTACCAAGAGATCAACACTGCCCCCTATTTGGTGAGCTGTTTATGGACAGACAGGTTCAAATGCACAGTTTTGTTGCCATCGCTCATATGCAAAACATACAGTTCATTAAAAAAGAACACCTACTTCTATCTTCTACAACGGAGAGAAACAATATTACAGTTTGAAAATAAGCAATGCATGCACGTGACATAATAAAACATAA
Organism: Alosa sapidissima; assembly: GCF_018492685.1. Taxonomy (NCBI): domain Eukaryota; kingdom Metazoa; phylum Chordata; class Actinopteri; order Clupeiformes; family Clupeidae; genus Alosa; species Alosa sapidissima. Next base: position 26,266,889 of record NC_055966.1, on the reverse strand, counting down.
TAAATAAATAAGAAATAAGAACATTATTTTACCATCTAAAGAAAATTATCCTCTTCATGATGAGGTTTAGGAAACGCAAGTTTCCCCAGTATCGATCCAGTCGTTACAAAACAGAAAATAACGGTTGTGATTCCTTTCTGTCTGCCTCTGACTTGTCTGTCTGTGCAGATGTTGGGGGAGGGGGGGGGGGGGTGATTGTGTGTCAGTTTTTGCAGGCTATTGCACACGGCATGTGTGTGTTACGCCCTTGTCTTTGATTTACAACTTAAGGTTTATGTGGTAACTGGTACGAAGTGGAGGCCCACTGTGTGTGTGTGTGTGTGTGTGTGTGTGTGTGTGTGTGTGTGTGTGTGTGAGTGTGTGTGGAATGTGTGTGTGTGTTAGGGCAATTAGTGTATGTCTACCAGAGAGAGCATGTGTGTGTGTGTGTGTGTGTGTGTGTGTGTGTGTGTGTGTGTGTGTGTGTGTGCATTAACATGTCTGTGAGTGGTTGTCTGTGGTCTCTTTGACAGCATGTGTGAATGTGTTCATGTCTGTCTGTGCGTCTGTATCTACTGTACATTTGTTTGTGTGTGTGTGTGTGTGAGACTGGCCACTTCTCCAGTCCTTATCTGATGTTTTCTTAAAGACTTAGCGTCGGCCTCAGCGATTGCAGTAACTTCTCCCACTGCAAATAGGACACCTTAATACCTCCTAAGTGCCATCTCCCTGTCCAACTCACCTTCTTTCCAGACAGTTTTTTTAACACACACACACACACACACACACACACACACACACACACACACACACACACACACACACACACACACACACATACACACACACACAGCTCTGGTTTCAGTAGGATGCCAGGACAGTAGCACTGCACTGGCTCTATTCAGTGTTACACAGATGGCTAAAAGCTGCGATAAGAACAGACACCAGGCAAGACGCAGGCGAGACGCAGGCAAGACGCAGGCGAGCTCACCAGTACTTTTCCATCCTCACCCCACACAAAAGATGCAAAGAGCGGAAAGAAACGGTGAGAGAGGGAGGGGGGGGGGGGTGAAAGAGTGTGTGAAAAAAAGAAGTAGGAGATTGTCTGGAGGTTTTTTTTTTTCATCTCATTGTTGGCTCACCTTTTTTTAAATGAGGCCATTCATATAGTTAGGAGGGGAATTCATTTAGTTTTTTAGGAAAGAAAGCTTTTTTTCACATTCATGGTTGTTTCAAGCCAAATTGACTGCTGTAGCTCTCCACATACAGTACACATACACACACAGACACACACACACACACACACACACACACACACACACACACACAAACACAGAGAGAGAGAGAGAGAATAGACACACACACACACACACACACACACAAGGCTTGTTCACAGCCTTTAGTTGTGACAGAAACATGATGTTCCTTCCCACACTACAGCAGGAGTGATATTAGCAGGTGCTGTTCATACAGTTTGAACGGTCAACCGGTGCAATGGCTTTCTGCCACAACTGGATAGGAAAGGCTTTATGTACACACACACACACACACACACACACACACACACACACACACACACACACACACACACAGTTCACCATGGGCATTCTTATAATAGGACACTATTAGACAGTCTGTTGCAAGAACACTGTAGTTGACTTCATAGAAAATTATATAAAAACGGTGCTAAAGCAGTCTGAGTTTGTGTAGTCACCAATAACTTGCACATACATTATACTAAACTAGCATTTATAAACAGTTGAAAATATATTTGCGGACCTGGACTGTTTAGTAGCATAACTCACTACTACTGAAGAGGCCAATGATTCCCACTCAGTAAATTGTCACATCTAGGTCAACCTGTCATGAAAATAATGTATGTAGCAATACATCCTCAATGTTTTGTAAACTGGAGCATGCTAATTATTCTTCCTGAATTTTTGGGAGTGATGGTTTCTACAGTATTTGTGTGTGTGCAGCGTGATGCATTGGAAGACGAAGAGTTTTGGGATGACACGGGAGTCAAAACATAGATGTGTCCACAGTGAGGTTGTTCTCCTGACGGAACCCGATCAATGGGGAGAGGGCAGAGGCACTGGACGCTGACAGGATGGCAGAGAGGAATGGGCATCGCTCCATTTTTTTTTTTTTTTTTCCGTCATCTACTTCCTGAATTTTTGGTCAACGATACCCGGGACACCAAACCACCGGGGCACATGAAATTTGGTGGGTATGTAGCCCTACTAGACTTTTAAAAATTTTGTTTGGTCGCCGGGGGCCACTCCCCCCCCCCGGCACTGGGCCCCCCGAAACCCAAACAATGCAGTTTTTCCTAAATAACTACCTGAACCGTGGCACCGAGGATGAAGACATTTTTATGGTATGTTGGTCTCAAGGGCCCACATCAACCTAGCCCATAATCACTAATTTGTGATTTGCACCCCTCCGGTAAAAAATTAAAATGCAATATCATTCTGCTTTAATCGCCCCTCTCTTCAGTTAAGATGTTCAGAACTGCCCCAAATTTTATGTGTATGATTAACCTGACATTCTCTGGGGGTATGCCAAGTTTCGTAGAATTTCATCCATGGGGGGGTCTAAAAAAATTAAGTTATGTGTACATTTAGTGACTGTACACTCATTGGCCTGTAGATGGTGGTGCACACATATACACACGCACACACACACACACAGGCACGCACATACCATCAGTATCGGCAATTACAACGGGCGATACATAATTACAAATTCAGTAGGATTAAAGGAAAACCAAATATTCATCATAATAATAATTTGGCTGCATTTCCAGTATTGGCATCACGTAGTCGTTTGTCCACCAGATTGTGCATCGTTGCAGTGAGACGTAATTTTGTTGGAAGTTAATCTAAAGTGGGTTGGCAAGACACTACGCTTCCTACAAGGACAAGACTGTAGTTTACCGCAGAGAACATCTAATAAGGGTAGGATGATTTCTGCATGACATATAATTCCCATTTCTTCTTGAAGCTGAAATAAATCTGAGAATGTTTATCGGACATGCTTGGTTTTTACTGCAGGTAGGCTACGTTAATCTTAAGTTATATCAATAGCCTAGAGTAGGTAAAATAATGTTACCGTTAGCATTGGTTGAGTGATGGAGGCCAATTTGATTATTGATGTATTTGTAGAAAACCATAAATGCAGTTATAGGCTACCAAGAAAATTGATAATAGCACTAATTGCATCTTTCGACTCATTTGCTTATGACCATAACCTAGGCTACTAACAGGAGCTAAGTGAGTTAGCCACAACACGTTCGCTACGTGATGGTTTTCTAATGGAAAATATATAGGCTACCTGAAAGATAACCTGTCTATGATGCATCCTAAACACCGGGCTGGGACATTTAGCTCAAAGTCTCAAAAAGCATCTGAGTCAACGTTCATTCCCAAACACCCATATAGGCTACTCCAATCCTCTATTTTCAAAGGTGATGCAAGTAAGGAAGAGCATGGCTCAAAGTAAAGTAACTAGGACTGAAACTACATAAATTCGTCAAAGTGAATAATTTGTGTCAACTTGCCGCAATATTAGATTTATTAACGCACCCGTGATCTACATCTCCATTTAAACCAAATGTTTTAGAGCGCACGTTGAGAGATGTATCCAGGGCAGGGCTGTACCTATACATATTTGTTGCACGTGCTACAAAAATCATTCTTTGCGATGGATGATTTAGTACCAACGTTACACCGGTCCAATACAGTTTTGCCTTATGGCTATACCGTGAGACTGAGACGTTTTTTGTTTGTTCGAAGTGCGTGTTTAGGGTGTGAGAGGGGAGTCGATGTGCTTTGATTCCAGCTTGGTAGTAGTAGTCTATGCGATTAAAAAACACGTGTGTGTGAAGTATCCAAACAATAACGCTTTCATTATGGCTGCTTTAGCCACAGACCTTGAACTACTGTACAGTGGGTTGGGTTCCATTTAGAAGTGTCGCTTTCCGTGATTCAGACAGCTGCGTGAAATGTACTACTGATATGCAAAACTATTAACTTTTCGCCAAGAGGTGGCAGCTTAAGTCCGCTTGATACTGTAAGCCATTGTTTCCTAAAGGAGATTTTATTTGGGTCGCCAGCATAGCCTAGTGATAATTTATGTTGTGTAATAGGCATAGGGCCTACCTTATATAGCTTATAGTTTGTTAACAGTCACGGTTTTGTCATAACTCCCTCTATGCATTTTTGCATTTAGAATAGCTCTGATCTGAAATCTATTCACCTTTGCAGCGCCAGTAGGCTACTTGTGTGTGGCCCGCAAACACACATTCCAAACAAGCATACACAAAAGTTTCAAGAGTGGGGGATGGAGTAGAAGATGGAGACAAATTCATTAATATGATTTATTTTCGCGGAATGGATGTACAGGACTGAGCAGCGGTCATATTTTGTACCGCTATGCGGTACATCTAGTTTAATAGGTGCTGAGCCAGTTAGTATGAAATGAGTCCTTTGCAAAGTTTTGGGTATACATGTATACTGCACATCCAAAGACACACACACACACACACACACACACACACACACACACACACACACACACATTACTTATTTTTACATATTCTTATATGTATATACATATACATCTTATGTAAAATAATGCATAATGGTACATTGATATATGATTCAGAGACTGTGGTGTGCTAAGCGTGGGAACCAAAGAAACCAAAGCCCAGTAGTGCACTCTTCATGTAATATATGAAATGGTGCTACAGAAAGAGAGAAAAAAAAACACACACACTTTTATTCCTCACGTAACGTTCACTCCCAAGGATCTCCGTGTCTAAGCTCTGAAAGGCCAGATAGGGTTTCTGCTGCCTCATCTGCGTCACTGCGTGAGCGCTCTCTCAGGCTGCGAGGGAAGCATCTCCTCTGGAGAGACGCCAAGGAAACATCCTCAGAAGCCTCCTTGACTTCCTGGAACGTTTTTTTTCCCCCGCTCATATGGATTTCGCTCGTAGTCGCCGTTTCTATTTGCATCGCTCAGGCGCCGTTTGGTGACTGGCCTGTTTCTTCGTTTCTATTTGCATTGTGCAGGCAAGGGGAGGATTCAGCGTTAGTTCAGGATTGCTAAATCTTACTGTAATTGCACAGACAACCAGAGCATTCTGAGACATGCTTAGGGCGCATTCACACTGGGTCCGTTTAACTGGACCATACCTGAGTGCGATTACTCCCCCCTAGCCCTGACCCAGCTCTGTTCACATTATATTTTTGTTTGTGGACCTGGGTCCATTTATGTCATAAACACTATAGTATATAGCTTCTTTTTTACCAATATCGCTTGGCACACAAAAAACGGCAGTTTATTTCCTGGTTTTGAAGCGTTTTCTCCGTTTTCTAGAGGACCCAGGTCCGCACCTGGGTTCGGTAGAC
>NC_055966.1:26251496-26256496 GCF_018492685.1 Alosa sapidissima | reverse complement strand
AACCATGTGATTACCATGTGATTACCATGTACCGTGAACAGCTCTTCATACCGCTCTTGTGCGTCAACAGCCATCCACACAGCCAGCAGGGGGAAAAGACATCAGAGAAACCCAGAAGTCTCAGAAGTGCTGTAAACATGTCCGTTTTGTGGTTTTATGTGACAACCGGCTCAGGAGATCTGACAGTATGTTCCTACTACAAGACCCGATGTTAGAACTGGAAGGGCCGTCTGTGTGTGGGAACACACGCTGTGCGTTCCAGCCAGATGAGGGCTTCGGTCTGCTTTGCAGAAACGGCTCGGAGTGTGCTCTGTTGAGGGGGAAATGAAACTGTCACCGCAGCAACCTGTGTGATCGGCGCGCTTGGACACGGACCAGTGGATGGAGTGCGGGTAGGAGTGGGGCTGGAGGGAGAGCGGCCTTTTTGGCTTATCGCCGCGGTGAAGTGTCTGTGGAGAGGGTTAACGGTGTGGAGGTGGTCTGACGGGACTGTCCACATGAACCAGAAGGGAACCTGGGGGAGTGTGTGTGTGTGTGGGTGGGGGGGGGGGGGGGGGGGCAGTGTGAGGTCGATCACAAGGCCGCTCGTGTTTGGGTAACTTTTTCAGCCTCTGTTTGGTTTCCTCTTCAAGGACCGTTTAGGAGACGTTTTGGGTCTCTGGTGCCCATACACAAACACATGAGGTGTGTGAAGGGGGGGGGTGCAGTTCAGGTCTGTGATTCAGTGAGTGTTAGCATTCACAGTAATACTTTGGGGGACACTGGACAGGCTAGTGTGCTCTTGGTGTAAATAACTGCTGTTGCTCTTTTTAATGTGGTCACGAAAGTTAGTCTATCGACAACTCCATAAAGCTCGCTTGAGAAGAGCCAGGAAACGTTGTTGAAGAACCCACACTGCTAAATAGGACAGTGAGAGGGTTAGCTCAATTGAGCCGGAAGTTTTCTTGGAATCGTATTTCTGCGGGCGGAGATGAGAGAGGGAGAAGGGGAAGTGGGGTGGGGTCAGGGTGGACGAAGAAAAGAAAGAGACAGAGCGAGACAGAGAGAGAGAGAGAGAGAGAGAGAGAGAGAGACAGAGAGAGAGAGAGAGAGAGACAGAGAGGGACAGACAAAGTGTGAGAATGTGTCAGGGAGAATTTGGAGAGCATTTGTGCCTGTTCTCGACAGCAGCGAGAGAGAGGCTTGGTCTGGTACGAGAGAGAGAGAGACACACACACACACACACACACACACACACACACACACAGCCTGGTCTGGTCCGAGAGGCTCTCACTGTTATCTGTTATCTAACACAGAGATTAGCCTCTTTCCCAGAGGGAGGAGGTGTGTGGAGGGCAGTAGGGTGGGCTGGGGGGGGCAGTTCATAGCCCCGACATCCACCCTGCAACAGGGGGATAGGCGTGTAACAGTTACCACTGCTATGGAGACATCCACCCATCTTCTTCCACACTTCACACACATCTTTTTCTCATCTCAGCAGTCTCCTAAACACACACGCACAAACATGCACGCACACACACACACACACACACACACACACACACACACACTCACACACACACACACACACACACTCACTCACACCTACTGTACACACACACACACACACTGGTCTGTGGTGTGTGTGTCTGTCTTTCTACAAGAGGGGCTTAGAATGCACTGGTGTGTGGTTTCTGCTGGAAGTCTCCAAATGACAACAGCCCGTGTGTTTGTCCCCTGTGAGCAATTTCCAAACATTTAGTAGGTTATGATTCTACTGTTGTTGTTACATAATAGAGCTGTCATGCATAATTCACATCTAGTCCTTCACATCATGTCTGTTTTTTTAATGCGTTCTCTCTTTCTCTCTCTTTCTCTCTCTTTCTCTGTCTCTCTCTCTCTCTCTCTCTCTCTCTCTCTCTCTCTCTCTCTCTCTCTCTCTGTCGTCATGGATCAGAGCCTGCTGCACAGATGTTCTCCAACTAAATATTTGTAACTTTCCAGAGACTTCCAGAGCATTGACTCTTGGCTTATGAAAGTCCTAGGCAGCAGTCCTGCTATAGGCTAGGGCTGAGAAGGGTCAGCGCATCTCACAAACCCACTTTATACACATACACACACACATACACACACACACACACTCTCTCTCTCTCTCTCTCTCTCTCTCTCTCTCTCTCTCTCTCTCTCTCTCTCTCTCTCTCTCTCTCACACACACACACACACACACGCACACACACAGGGTTTGGGTTGGGTTAGGTTGGATTAGATCAGTCTTTGTTTTAGTAGTCAAGTGCTCATGAAATGCTCATGTTTCTTCTTCCCACTAAAAAGAGTTCTGATTCTATCACTTCAGTTCACTTTCAAGGCTTGTGCAGGATCTAGGTCACCTGAGAGGTCAACCGCTATGATAACCCTTGGGTTAGATTGGTCTTTGTGTTCTGACACTGCACAAGTAAAATAAAATGCTCATAAAATGCTCATTTTTTTGGTAACACTTTATAATAACTACACACAATTCATCATTTATTAAGCCTTTGTTACTTATTAGTTAATGGTTTGTTCATCATTAGTAATTTATTGTTCATACATAATTTATCATCAGGAAAGCATTTGTTCACACAGTTATAAATGGTTTGTTCATAGTAAATAAGCCTATATCTAAAATATGTTTATACATTATTGTTAATACTTAATAAATGATGCAATAATATGTTTTTGATGAAGTAATATTTCCATTATTTAACAGTTGTTACATACACATGCACTAATAATTAGTTAGGGTGAGGATACATTTTATAAACCACTTCATAATACTATAAGTCATAATTAACTCAGGAGTTACAAGTGGTTAGTTAATGATAATTGTGAGCTCATCTAAAGTGAGGACATTTTATGCCTTGCAACACATTTACAAATGAGTTATAAAGTTTACACTTGCATTTATTCATTTAGCAGACACTTTCACCCAAAGCGACTTACACATGTCAATGAAATTAAAGGGCAAGGCCACATTGGTGGACGCCGGGGCTTGAACCCCCAACTTTATGGGTTACTGCATGTTAGCCCGGCTCCCTATCCACTACACTACCTCTGCCCAGTGATATTACAACAGTCAATTAAAAAATATAATATAGATATGCGTGTTTGAACTATGAACTATGAACAAACCATTTTTAACTGTGTGTAAACATGATTTACAAATGAGAATTAATGTAGGAATAATGCTTTACAAACAAAGAATACAGCTTTTGTTCATAGTTCAAACACTCATGTCTATATTATATTTTTGAATTGACTGTTGTAATATTAAACCATAACCTTAAACCATGCCTAACCCTAGCGCCTTCCAGGCAGCGCTGCCTTAAAGACAACTTTGGGGCCTTAAAACACCAAGAAACACTGTATGTTGAAGAATCAGTTGGACTATTTGCAGCAAGAAAAGCAGACATTTCAGTGTCAGTCCATGGGACTGCAGCGATGCAGACAGTGCGCCAGAACTGCCGTAATCTACCCATCTGCTGTTATTGTTAGCAATGTTACCACCAAATATATAGTTTAAACACCAAACTTGCACTTGCAATACAGCTCTTACACCGATTGCATTACGATATGTTGATATCTCTGTCTTTCTGCCTTCCAATCAGAGTCCAGCCAGTGGACAAAGGTCCTAGATCAGAGGTGCCCACCCACACTTGAACCTGCTGTACAGGGGTCAAATGCCCTTCTTTCTAGGAGGTGTGGACAGGGCTGGGTCCTTGCAGCCCTTGCATAGGGTAAGCTGGCACAGAGGCTTTGGCTGGAACAAGCACCCCCATTGTTTCTGACGCTGTTCCCCCCCTTTTCAGTGATACCCTGATGGAAACCAGATGGGTCTGCGCCCAAACCCCACCCCACTCCACCCCTCACCACCGCATTTGAGCTCCCTTCTCTCAACTGTACCGTCAACCCCACACACACACACACAAACACACACACATTCCCCCGCTTGCTGCAACCACATCAGAGGAGAGGGGGCTGGAGGGTTGTTGGTGTGGAGACTGTACCAAGGAAGAAGATACAGGGAGGAGAGAGAGCAGGGGGAGCTGGGCCGTGGACGTGCGCCAGCAAGAGGTGTTTGTGCGTTTGTGGTTTTATTGTTGCGATGGAAAGATGCCATTTGTTTTGATATGATGCAACCTCAGCCGTCAAGGCTGGGCCACATGTGGGTGTGTGCTTTTCGACAAGGTCAGTGAGGAGATGAGACGAGAGGAGAGGAGGAGAGAGGACAAGAGAGGAGAGGAGGAAAGGAAGAGAGAGGAGAAGAGAGGAGAGGAAAGAAGAGGAGAGGAGAGGAGAGGAGAGGAGGAGAGAGGACAAGAGAGGAGAGAAGAGAGGAGGAGAGGAGAGGAGGAGATGAGAGGGAGAGAGGAGAGGAGAGGAGAGGAGAGGAAAGAAGAGGAGAGGAGAGGAGAGGAGATGAGAGGGAGAGAGAGGAGAGGAGAGAGGAGAAGAGAGGAGAGGAAAGAAGAGGAGAGGAGAGGAGGAGATGAGAGGGAGAGAGAGGAGAAGAAATGGGAGGAGATAAGAGTGCTGGGTCTCCTGAGTGACGCACTTGTCTCCATCTCCGTGCTCTCTGTCTGCAGCTGGAGGCCCGGCAGTCCAGGCACCTTAAAGCCAGGAGGAGTTGCCATGATCTCATCAGAGAGAGAGAGAGAGAGAGGGGGGCGCCCGGGCCTTTGAAGTCTCCGCCATGTTGTTGCTCTTCAGCATGGGGCACACCTGGCAGACGCATGGCTCATGGTTCAGGACGCAGGGCTGTTAAAGCTCTCTGTGGCAGAGCGGGCCCCATCACACACACACACACACACACACACACACACACACACACACACACACTACACACACACACACACAATGATTTGTGCACACTTACTCTTCCACACCCTCCGCACCCCTCATCTCTGCCACTAGCCTGTGTAGGGTTCTCTCCTCAGTCCTCGCCCTCATGCAGGCTTTCCCTGAACCTGCCACGTCAAGGGTCA
>NC_055966.1:26236496-26248996 GCF_018492685.1 Alosa sapidissima | reverse complement strand
CACACAGTTTCATATATGCACACACACACTCACACACACACACACACACAATAACAGCAAATATAAGCAGCTCTAAATGAGCAGGATGTTATTTTGTGACGCACTCAAGTCATTTCTCGAGGGCATAGTGAGAGCGACAGTGATTTCCCAGAATCCCGTGCGTAGCCACGTGTACATCTGACGCACACACACACACACACACACACACACACGCGCGCACACATGCTCACACACACGCACACTAGATCACGTGTGACACACAGGTGGCCCAGAACTTTGCTACGGTCTGACATCATTACACGGCGCCCCTCAAGGTCTGTGAGAGGGGTAGTGACATGAGAAGGGGCTTACCACAATATCAAAACTCATCTCCCACCTCTTCTTCCTGTCACACACACACACACACACACAAACTCACTCACACACGGGTTGGGTTAGATCAGTCTTTGTTTTCAGACACTGCACACGTTTTCAAGTGCTCATGAAATGCTCATGTTTCTTCATCCCACTAAAAAGAGTTCTGATTATGGGCCTGGCAACACAGAACACAACCCGAGTGTCAATACAAGTTTCTGTATGAAAGGTTAATTAGAATATATACACACACACACAGACACACACAAGCACACACACACACTCTCACTCTCTCTTTCACACACACCAGGCTTGTGCAAAATTCCAGAATTGAATTGAAACTGGCTTTTAAATTCCAATTAAATTCTTGAATTTCACTTACATTAATTGAGGTAGCAAACAGGAAGCAGAATTCCAATTCGAATTGTGCACAACCCTGACACACACACACACAGAAACACACAAACACACAAACACACACACACACACACAGATGCACACAGACACATGCACACACACACACACACACACACACACACACACACACACACACACACACACACTCACCCACACACACTCACCCACACACAAACACACACACACGCACTGAAACAAGCACCCCAATTGTTTCTGATGCTGTTCCCCATTTTCAGTGATGCCCACTGGCCTACTAGTGAGATCAGTAATATCAGTGCTTGTACCCTAGACCAGCTCTACTCGATGGCCATTCTGGTCTGAAGGAAGACGATTTAGTGTGCAGGGTACCAGTTCTCCAGCATAAACATGCCATGTGGAGCTGCCCGCTGATCGGAGCTGATCTGGGTGCCCAACAGACTGCCCGCCTCCCACAGTCCACACTTCTGCATCGCAGGCCCGGCACGGCTGGTGCAGCAGCTGTATATGGCAGGTCGCCTTGGAAACGGTCTGTTCTAAGGTGCGTTCACAATAGCAAACATGGGCAAACATTCACAAACGCTTTTAAACATTGGCAACGTTTATTGCCAACGTTTTGCAAATGATTGCAAATGGCCTGAGCAGGTCTGTTCTCAGCGAACAAACATGGACGCCAGACTAGAGTTGCAGTTTAGATTTAACAATTTGTAATGTTTTCATACACAAAAAATGTGATCCTATTTCTAATCCAACCCCGTGCTGGCTGCTGTTTGGTCTAGACTGGTGTTGTCTAAACAGTCAGTGAACTGTAAAGTAGCGCTAGCTATAGAAAAACGTTCAGTTCTGCGAAGTCAGCAAATCAGCTAAAATTAGCTCAGACGACCGTCTTTTCTTAAGTTGGGTGAGACGTTACATTTAACTGCAGTGTTTGGATTTAGTCAGGCTCCTCTTCATGTTTGAAGCAGACATAGATGCATACATGCAGAACAGAGTGTGTGTGTGTGTGTGTGTGTGTGTGTGTGTGTGTGTGTGTGTGTGTGAGTGAGAGAGAGAGAGAGAGAGAGAGAGAGAGAGAGAGAGAGAGAGAGAGAGAGAGAGAGAATAATGGGGCACTGGTTTACTCTGGAGTTCATCTAAATGTGCTGGGGATGGAGGGTGGTCTCCACGGGCCCTCAAGAGAGATCTCTAAACACTGGCAGTGCTTAGCACATGTGCCACGTCAATTCAAACGACGTGCTGCCACGCTTGTGCCCACTGCTGACGAGACACACTGAGTGTGTGTATGTGTGTGTGTGTGTGTGTGTGTGTGTGTGTGAGAGTGTGTGTGTGTGTGTGAGAGTGTGTGTGTGGTTTCTGTAATTATGCCAAATAAATATACCTTCTCCAAGAGGTCTAATTAGGGTTGGGTATCGTTTGAATTTGAACAATTCCGATTCCAATTCCGATTTCTTATTTCGATTCCGGTTCCTAACGATTCTCGATTCAGATTTTTTTAAGAGGCTGGGTCAAAAAAAGTTTAGGATATTTTAAATGAGCTAGCTAACCAACGGTCTTTCTCAGGGTATCTGCACATTTTCCAAGTGCAAATTTACAGACTTTTAAGACCTTTTCAAGACATCTAAATGAAAATTAAGACTATACCACGGCAAAAAGATATATATGACTGTTTATGCAATAGTTTTTTTCCCTACTAATTTTAACCCCCACCCCATTTTGGATGTCTACAGAAGTTACCAAATATATTTTGGCGAAAGAAAAATAATTGTGTGTGAATTACCTTCACAGCTATAAATGCCCAATTTTAGGGTCTGGGCTGCTTGCTTTTGAAGCTGGCTGTACATATTTGGTTTTGCTTACTGCTGAGGCTGACTTCACCTGTGTCTGTAGTAGCCTAGGGCTACTTGCCAAAGACATGTGCACTGCACTGGATTCCCTTCAATATTTTTTTCAAAGTCAGACTAAGCTATTTACATATTTTAATAAGCCTACTTTATATAATTTACTATGTGCATCTATTGTCCAATATGCAGCACAGCAAATTAAAGTTAATCCACTACTTTACATTTTGCATACCAGTTGTATCTAAACCAACCAAAGCTTGACTGAAACATTGTAAAACCATTGACTTGTTTTAAATTAATTAAGAGACAAAGAGACAGGTCCTCCTCGCATGATCCTGCTGAAAACTGCTGGTTTCATCTCAAGCACGCACGTATTATGAACTCACGTTTTTTTTTTAATGTAGCAGTCGCCGACCTTCAAAAAATATGCGGTTATATTTCACAACTTTTGCGAAGTAGGCCTAGCCTACTGGGAAACGCTGGCAAGCAAGCTGCTGGCAGATATTACAGGTTGGCTATTATAACTTAGACAGATATTTTCTTCCCTAGGCTAGGCCAGCAACACACGCTGGAAAGATGCAAACAGATCAACTTAACATATACAGTATTTCCTCCTGACTGTGAAGCACTGCACATAATTTGACCAGCAGTCTTCGCGTCCATAGTTTGTGAAACGATGCTGCATCCGAGCAAAGATTTTAGATGCCAAGCGCAACTCCAAAAAGGAGAACAAATGAGCGTCCGGCTTGAGGCTGCGCTGGACAGGGCTTTTTTTATTTTAAAATCCATATGTCCGGCCTAAATTCGAACGTATGGCCAACCTATCGTTAACTGCTTACCAACTCTTTCTCCCGCTCATTCTACCGTAGGCTTCCTCATTCCACGTAGGCTACCTGTCTATCTCTCAGGCCTCAGCTACACCATGAAAACGTCAGGCATATTGTTTTGTACATACTGTATTATTACCGTTTTCACACCTTTAACCACCCCCTTGAAAAACATCTTCACTCTGCAACCACTACACTTCCTCCCGTAGCCAAATAGCCTAGTTACTTATACAACTTATGCCGTTTCTTCTTCCGGTCGGCGGACTGGGAATCGAAACTAGGAATCGAAATGTAAACTTTTGAACGATTCCGGGAAAATCGCAAAGATAGTCCCGTTTCCAACCAATACTCGACATTCGATACCCAAGCCTAGGTCTAATGCCTTTATTTTAGTATACTCTACTGCATAAGAGACAGCAGTGGATCCCACATGCAGCAGTGGACACATACTTCTTATTATACTTTTTGCATATTTACTGTATATGTATAACATTATCAAATTTCAGAATATTATAAGAATACTGTGTATCCTATAATTATATTGGGGATTTGGAGTTAGTGAAGAATGGGAGGAGAGATATAAGGTGTGAAAATGAAATGTGTGTGGGTATATGTGCCTCCAGAGATGTGAAAATGAAATGTATGTATGTGTGTGTGTGTGTGGGTATATATGTCTCCACTTTTTTGATCATGTGTAGCTAGTGCTCTTGTTGCCCAAAGAAAAGGAGTGCAGATGGATGACCACACAGAGCCACGTGTCCATCCACACACACATAGTATAAGTATTTTGACCTTCTATGGTTGGTGCCGCCATACTTCGGGTTTTATTGGCAGACCTTTATAGTATAGTAGTATAGTATATATACTCTTTTGATCCCGTGAGGGAAATTTGGTCTCTGCATTTATCCCAATCCGTGAATTAGTGAAACACACAGTGAGGTGAAGCACACACTAATCCCGGCGCAGTGAGCTGCTTGCAACAACAGTGGCGCTCGGTGAGCAGTGAGGGGTTAGGTGCCTTGCTCAAGGGCATTTCAGCCGTTCCTACTGGTCGGGGCTCGAACCGGCAACCCTCCGGTTACAGGTCCAGAGTGCTAACTTGTGGGCCACGGCTGCCCCTAAATATTAACATATAACACACATACACACAAATCCTCTCACATGCACACACAATACAGACAAGTAGACACAAACAAACTTATCACACATTAGCACACACATAAACACACACACACACACACACACACACACACAGACACAGACACACACACACTACTCCCAAATCCACACAGAGCCTCGTGTCCATCCCCTGATGAGGAGATTTAGGTCACTCTGACCCTAGCAGTCATTTGTATACTCACAGATGCACAAAGTATAACTTTGGAGCAATGGGAGGAGAGAGGGAAAGTAAGCAAACTCTTTGGCTCAGCTGTAAGACGCGATCAGACAGAGACCTAAGGATCTATCCAATATGATGATATACGGTGGCCTGTCAGTGAATAATGTTTGTGACTAAGCAGCTGTTGCTTGCACTTGTATTTCAGATAGAAGCAAGCTGGCTCCATTTATTCTATGCCAGACCTCCTTTTCTGTTTGCATTTGTATAGTTGTACAGTGTTGATAGTGTAATTGCCAGGATATATTTCATAATGTACATATACATCCCATAATCATATGGTGAGTTTGGGTTTTGGCGGCTGTGGGAAGACTTGTCAAGCACATAGCGCTTTCTGAATGATGGCCTTCAATCCTGGGTAAGACGTAGCCAAACATGAGACAGCTGCATCCTGTGTGTGTCGAACTCCTCCAAGAAGCTTGATCCAGGCATCTGACCGACAGACAGCCCAGAGAGAGTAATGGGGCCAGGCCAACCACGCCCGCAGCAGCCATGCAGAGTTTAATAAGCCCATACCACCAAAACCCTACAACTTATTACATGATATACAGACGCAGTTTATGGGAGAGGGAGGATAGCTTGCCACATCAGATGCGTTACCATTTAAAAAATGTGTGTTTTCGAATGTATCGGCCCAATATTCCCAGTAAGGCTGCCAGTGATTTACTGGATGTTAGTTTGAGTTGGTAAATATTTATGATTTATAAACATGGTTGAATATGAGGACAGCGAAAATGTAGGCCAGCGTTTGTGGGTGATAAAATGTGAACTTTGTTTTAAGCCACAGCCTACGAAATAGGCATTTCCATTGGTGCATAATATGAACTGTGGCTGTGGGATGGAGTCTCCTTATTGGTTCACAGTGGTTTATGACTGTGAGGCCGAGCCTCCCCATTGGTTCACAGTGGTTTATGGCTGAGACTGAGCTTACCCATTGGTTCATAGGGGCAGCCGAGGTCTACTGGTTAGCACTCCGGACCTGTAACCAGAGGGTTGCCGGTTCGAGCCCCGACCAGTGGGAATGGTTGAAGTGCGTATGAGCAAGGCACCTAACCCCTCACTGCTCCCCGAGCGTCGCTGTTGTAGCAGGCAGCTCACTGCACCGGGGTTAGTGTGTGCTTCACCTCACTGTGTGGTCACTGTGTGCTGAGTGTGTTTCATTAATTCACGGATTGGGATAAATGCAGACCAAATTTCCCTCACAGGAGCAAAAGAGTATATATACTTATATATAGTGGTTTATGGCTGTGAGATTGAGCTTCCCTACTGGTTCATTGTGGGTTTGTGGCTTTGAGGCCAATCCCCTCATTCAGTCATCTAATGGCTCACTGCGGGTTTGTGCCCATGCTATTGAGCCATCCTATCGCATAGTACACCCAAGGCCTTAGCGGTGATGAGAATGTATCTCAGGAATCATTGACCTAAATACCTCATCCTGATCAATGCTGCTGTTCCTGAAGCTACACTGCCCCCTTTCAGTAGGGCAGGGGAACTGCAGGTGCCCATCAGCAGGGTCCTCCTGGGAACCATGGCGACCATTCTGGTTGGGTCTGCTCTGGTTAGGTCTGATTGCTCTCCCCGCTAACTACACCACAAATGTAAACAGAAACACTCCTCTGTTCGCTCTGCTGACGGCCGTGTGGTTGCCTGTTTGACGCGTCCTCCACCCACCCCACCCACCAAGCCGACCATGAAGCCCGACCCGAACCGACAGCAACACCATCTGTCTGTCAGAGTGCAGGGAGAAATGGAATGTCCTGGCCTGAACTCTTACACAAGTTAGACACACACACACACACACAAAAACAGAGACATACAACACACATGCACACCCAAACACATACATACACACACATATACTCTCACATGCACACACAAACACACAAATACAGACAAGTAGACACACAAACAAACTTATCACACATTAGCACACACACACACACACACAAACAGAAGAGATGGCCTAACTGGCACTGAATCTGTGTGAGATGGTGTCACGTCATCTCCCATCGCACAGCGTGGCTCAGCATCACAGCTAATGCTTCTACTGAGTATTTACAGTGTACAGTGTGTGGTCGGTGATAAATCGCCAATTCTCACACACACACACACACACACACACTACTACCAACTCAGCACTATTCCCCATACCCTGCCAGAAAGCCTGAGTACAAAAAGCTGTTTGGGTTAGTGAGGCGTAAACAAATGATGTCACTGTGCCCCCTCTCCAATCACCCTAGTTACCCCAGCCCCTCGTCAGGGGACGCCTCCTGTGCCCCCTCTCCAATCACCGTAGTTACCCCAGCCCGTCGTCAGGGGATGCCTCCTGTGCCCCCTCTCCAATCACCCTAGTTACCCCAGCCCGTCGTTAGGGGACGCCTCCTGTGCCCCCTCTCCAATCACCGTAGTTACCCCAGCCCGTCGTCAGGGGACGCCTCCTGTGCCCCCTCTCCAATCACCCTAGTTACCCCAGCCCGTCGTTAGGGGACGCCTCCTGTGCCCCCTCTCCAATCACCCTAGTTACCCCAGCCCGTCGTCAGGGGACGCCTCCTGTGCCCCCTCTCCAATCACCCTAGTTACCCCAGCCCGTCGTCAGGGGACGCCTCCTGTGCCCCCTCTCCAATCACCCTAGTTACCCCAGCCCGTCGTCAGGGGACGCCTCCTGTGCCCCCTCTCCAATCACCCTAGTTACCCCAGCCCGTCGTTAGGGGACGCCTCCTGTGCCCCCTCTCCAATCACCCTAGTTACCCCAGCCCGTCGTTAGGGGACGCCTCCTGTGCCCCCTCTCCAATCACCCTAGTTACCCCAGCCCGTCGTCAGGGGACGCCTCCTGTGCCCCGTGGCCCCTGCTCTGTGCCCCCTGAGCTCCTGGCAGCTCATGAACATGCCCCCTCCAGAGTGGAGGCAGAGTGTGTGTCTGTGTATGTGTTTATATATATATATGTGTGTGTGTGTGTGTGTGAATGAATGTGTGTGTGTGTGTGTGTGTGTGTGTGTGTGTGTGTGTGTGTGAATGAATGTGTGTGTGTGTGTGTGTGTGTGAATGTGTGTGTCTGTGTTCAAGTGTGTGTGTGTGTGTGTGTGTGTGTGTGTGTGTGTGTCAGTGTGTGTTTATTGGTTTGTATTTGTGTGTATTTGAATGTGTGTCTCCCTCAGCTTGGCTCAGTACCATGGCATCTGTGTAAATGTTTTCTGGAAGTTAAGTTCACAGGTGACGTTGTCTGCTTCGGGTTCTGTCTCTGTGTCATTAAGCAAAGTGGCAGAGAACGCCGTGCCAGAGAAAAGGGCAATCAGCTCTCTGCTGCTGCAGATGTTTAGTGATGGTTTCTTGGGCCATAGGACAGGTTGGCAGATTCCAGATTCCACTGAGCTGTGGAGGTCAAAACAGCACGGTTCCTTAACCTAGCCCTCAGCTTGGCATGGAGAGGAACTCAGCTCAGACCATGGCTGGGGTTCTACTTAAATAACTTACTTACTTAAGCCCCTGAATTTGGCCTACCGAAGGAAAAGTTTAGTTAAAGTTTACAGCAATACTAGTCTGGGATGGCTCTGGGGTAATTATGGGTTGGTTTATATTATGGGTGTCAACACTGTTAGTGAGCTCTTAAAATGTCAAGACTGCTGGTTGAAACATTCTACACTCTTAAAACAAATGTGTGGTTCCTATCTGGACATAGAGATGTGTTAAAAAACAGTGCAAGTTGTGTTATTTTCAACACATATTGTTGAATAACGCACGCTATGTTGTTTTGAACATACTTGTTTTGAGAGAGTACCATTAAATTGCCTTTGGTAGCAAAAAAAGACAGTGTGTTGACATTTTCTTCTCGAGCTCCACACAAGCCGTAGAACCATCCGAGTCAGGATTGGATCTCCAAACAAACCAATAGAAACTCAGGAGTTGTTGCCCCAGGCAACATCTGTTGTAGTTCCAAACAAAACAAACATCTCAGGAGTCACCCCGATCAGGACTGGATCTCCACTAAGAACCATTCACCTCATGGACGGATCCCCTCAGCATATATATATATATAAAATATAGCCTGGGTTAGCTGTCCTCCATTTCTGCCCCAAGCAGGACCTGATTTAGACTGGACTTAAGTCAGCTCTCAGTCGAATCGGCTCTGGAATGAATGGGGAACAGCCCTGAGAAAGATAGTGTGATAGGAGAGAGATTGGAGAGAATAGAGAGACTAATTGTATATAATGAATAGAGAGACAGAGAGAGAGAGAAAGAGAGAGTTCAGAGAGAAAAAGTAGATTGGAGAGAAAAAAGTAGAGAGAATAAGATTGGAGAGAAACTGTAGAGAAAGAAACACAGATCTGGACATATCTATCTATCTATCTATCGTATCTATGTATATATACATGTATGATCAGTGTTGGGAAAATTCACTTTCTACGTGAACTAGTTCAAAGTTCAGTTCACAAATTTTAAAATGAACTAGTTCAGTTCATAGTTCATAATTCAACATTTTGAACTAAGTTCACACTTTCAAAAAATTAACTAGTTCATAGTTCTTTTTTTTTCATATGTTGCTGCGAGCTATTATTTTTCAAAAGACTAGCTTTTGGCTGACTTTAATACTTAATGCTAGACAGTGTTTTATATAGTCTATGCTCTGTTTTTTATGGAAGTTGCATGAATCCATGTTGTTCTATTAAATGTTGTTTCATAATTAAATAGCCTTCCAATAGGTTGAAGCTTAGCTTTGCTACCAACGTGCACATGCATGCATTGAATAAACACTCATACCATAACTTAATTCTATGCCTCTATGTTTGATGACACCAAATTAACAAGTAGGCTATTTCCTACTAATTGCAGAAATGTTTTCTTTTTCTGTCCGCGGTTCCTGGACCAATTGCGCAGCAAATTATCAGACAATGCCCCGGGAATAATTTCACTCCAGCAGACCAGCATTGTCCACGTTGCGGACCGCGGCCCATAGTTTGAGAAATGGTGACCTGCATGCTGCCATATTAAGGCCTTTTTAAAGGGACACCAGGCAAGCCTGATGCTTTTTCTCTACGAAACTCCCCCTCGCTCGGTCTGAAGCTCTTTTCCTTTTCTTTGCGTCTTCCGTCAATGGTTTTCGCTGCTTCTTCGCCGGCTCTGCCATTATACACACGTTTGCAACAATCTCTAGCATTTCGTTAGCCTACCACTGTGCTGTAAACTGATCCTGCTTCGGTCGGCGGGTAGGATACACTGAACTTGCAAGTGGGATATTCTTTCTACAGGCAGTAGGGGCGGGCGAGAGAGCCTTCATTCGCCCCGTAATGAGTCATTTAACCATATACCGACTTACGAAGATGATGAATTAACATGAAAACGTTGCCTGGTGTCCCTTTAAGGTGTGTTTTAGCCGGGTTTTCGCGTGGAAGGCTCTGTAGAAATCTGGCACCCTATTGAACGAAGTTAAACTGAAAGAGCAAGCCGTTCACAGACACCAGAATGAACGAGTTCACAGTAACGTTCACGTTCGCTCAAAATATGAACGAGTTCATGAACTTTCGTTCATGAACTTTCGTTCGATGAACGCGTTCAGCATAACACTGTGTGCATGGAAAGAGAGATCAGAGTCAGAGATTCTCCTGTTTGAGCAGGACAGACCCAGATGGAGACACACACACAGATACACACTCATTCACACACACACACACACACACACACACACACACACACACACACACACACACACACGCACAGACAGCCGTTTGCACTCATATTCCGCTGTGACATGGGAGAAGTCTGGGCGGTCATAAAAGGCCAGCCTTGTGGACAGGATACTCCACCCTGCAAATCTCTCTGCTCGTTTTCCTTCTTCTCTTTTAACTTCTCTCCTCTCCTATTCTTCTCACTTACTTACTCACTCTCTCACACAGTCTTCACAAGCCCAGACTGCTCATGAGCTTGACCATCAGTGTGTGTGTGTATGTGCATCTGTGTGGAAGTGTGTGTGTGGGTGTGTGTGTATGTGTGTGTGTGTGTGTGTGTGTGTTTGAAACAAAATCAGAAAAACCTGCAACATCTGGACGCCATTCTTGCCAAGCCCTCTGTATCATTCCCTCTTGTGTGTGTGTGTGTGTGTGTGTTCTCCAGTGCAGAGACTGATACCATCCTGACTATCCTCTGGCTAATATCACTAAGGAGGATAGCGATTCAGGCGCCAATATAAATCCATTCCGCTGCAGGGATTAGACAGTATAGTAGGCCGTACATGGTCTATGTGCAGTGTGTGGGAATTTGGATGTGTGTGTGTGTGTGTGCGTGTTCCTAGTGGTGTGTATTTGAATGTGTATATGTCTGTTTGCGTATGTGTGTGTATGTGTGTCTGTGTGTGTTTCTAGTGCTGTGTATTTGAACATGTGTGTGTGTGTGTGTGTGTGTGTGTTAGCATGTGTTTGTGGGGAGGGCTGGGGTGGAGGCTCTTTAATCATTTCAATTGCACCATCCATCAT
This sequence comes from Alosa sapidissima, assembly GCF_018492685.1. Classification (NCBI taxonomy): domain Eukaryota; kingdom Metazoa; phylum Chordata; class Actinopteri; order Clupeiformes; family Clupeidae; genus Alosa; species Alosa sapidissima. Next base: position 26,237,720 of record NC_055966.1, on the reverse strand, counting down.
GTGATACCCAACATGCATCAATTATACACCAATTATCTTCCACCCCTGTTGAAACCCACAGAACAGGATCTGTGGAAAACACACACACAGACACACACACACACACACACACACACACACAGACCAAAACGATGAACATTTTATCTTGACACAGAGCAGAGTGCTTATTGACAGAGCGTGCAGAGTCGGCCTCCGATTTCAAAAGGCTTTGTGTCCCTAATTTGGGGGGATGTGGTAATTTAATAGCCTAATAGCGGCTGTCCTGCACTGTGGTCCCAGTGTGTGTGTGTGTGTGTGTGTGTGTGTGTGTTTCTATGTGTATTTCCCCTACACAGGGCACTCCACCTGAGCTAAGCTGTCGTGTGAAAATCTAACCCAGACGAGAGAATCACATCCAACGTGAGCAAGCACACACGCCAAAACCCCTTATTTCCTGTGCAAAATGGCACGGAGTACAAATCTACATGTGTGTGTGTGTGTGTGTGTGTGTGTGTGTGAGAGAACGAGAATATGTGTGCGACTATGCATGTGTGTGTGTGATAGAGTGTATGTGTGTGAGTATACATGTGTGTCAGTGTGTGATTAAAAGAGAATGAGGTAGAGAAAGAATGAGAAAGGGAAATGAATGAGAGGAGAATGAACTCCTTGAGCATGTTTTTTTTCTCTCTCTCTCTCTCTCTCTCTGACATGTCTCTGTTGCTAAATCTATTCAGACTGGTAAACTTGCCCCCCCCCCCCCCCTTAAATCTTTCATTGCGCCACCACTTCTGGCCAAGGAGTGAAAAATGTGGGATTGCACAAAAGAGGGTTGAGTGAAGTGGCGAAGGTGAAGGCATTCCAAAGGGGCTTAATTTAATGAACCTCCACGGAGTGAATGTGTGTGTGTGTGTGTGTGTGTGTGTGTGTGTGTGTGTGTGTGTGTCTGTGTGTGTGTGTGTGTGTGTGTGTGTGTGTGTGTGTCTGTATGTGTACAGCATCGGGAACTTCTCAGACAGTGGGGTCCCGACAAGAAGAAACCTCAGAAAAGCTCTCGCTCTCTGTCTCATGGCCTCTCAATGGGTCCACACGTAGCACTGCCACACTTGAATCATGAGTTTACTCGTCATTTCATTCACAGTTCTCTCTCTTTCTCTCTCTCAGCCTCTCTCTCTCTCTTTCTCTCTCTCTGCCTCTCTCTCTCTCTCTCTCTCTCTGGTTCTCAATCTCTCTCTCTCAGGTTTGAGG
>NC_055966.1:26211496-26231496 GCF_018492685.1 Alosa sapidissima | reverse complement strand
GAAAATGGGTTCATAACTTCGCTGAATGTAGGGCTGATGGTCATAATAATCCAAGATAATGTTTAGTCAACACTCCACAAATCAGATTGGTCATTGAGTCCGACTGCCCACTGGCCGATTCAACATGTCAAACCGGCCAAAATGAACGCTGTCCTGTGCCGACTGTCGACGGCACAGTTGAGTCACCGACCTCGCCCAACTGTCTGTTTTGTCGATTCTGGGCATTTTTCAAAACGTAGGCTAAATGTTCCAATCACTGGACCTGGACCACTTTTGACAGCCCTACATTAACCTTTGCCTCTCTGACCAGACATTTCAGATTGCCAAGATAGGGCCCATAGTGATTAGCAATGCGGCACTTGGATCAAGGAGGATGAGAATATTTAAGGAACCACTATCGGCAAACCAGAAGAAATCACTTAGCACTCGCAGGAGAGCTATCTCAGCACTGTGGGGTTTACAGAACCAAGGATAGGGAGAAAAGGGAGAAAAGTAGGGACTTGTATAACCACCAGTCTTTCCATCACTTTTTAAAATAAAAGGGATATTAGTGTATGTGTGTGTGCATACATGTATGCGTGTGTGTGTGTGTGTGTATGTGAGTGTGTGTGTGTGTGTGTGTGTGTGTGTGTATACACCACAGACCTCCCCTCCACAGCAAGGATGCGAGTGTGAACTGAATCTCTGCAGACTCCAGCAGGATGACAGCAATGACGTCACCCTTTTCACCACTCTGGTCTAATTGATCTTCTGGGTAATTACCAGCTCAACGAGTCTGCTGACCGGAGAGGAAGAGAGTAACCAGAACTGTTGCTGCCAGGAGAAGAAATGCTGCCATTTTGCTTTGTTCCTGCTTGATTCAGCACTTGCCCCAGAATTGCGTAACCACTGCTAAATGCATTCACACGGAGAAGCGGCTACTTGTGGCACTGTTTCGGTAATCGTCTGTTTACAGTGTGTGTGCTTGTCCCTAAATGTAACATTATCATGGCAGGCTCCCAGAGGGCAGGAATGAGTGATTGTGTGTGTGTGTGTGTGTGTGTGTGTGTGTGTGTGTGTGTGAGTGTGAGTGTGAGTGAGAGAGAGAGTGTGTGTGTGTGTGTGTGTGTGTGTGTGTGTGTGTGTGTGTGTTTGTATGAAACAGAACCTCACCTGGATGATGCCAGAGACAATTGATGGACAATTGTGACATTGACTCTAAGTGTGCAAGGAGTACTGTGTGTATGTTTATTATGACCGCCGCTAGCGAAGCTAGCGAAGCGGTCATATAGGGATTGTCAAAGTTTTTTTTCAACGATACCCGGGACACCGAACCACTGGGGCACATGAAATTTGGTGGGTATGTAGCCCCACTAGACTTTTACGGAAAAATGTAGTTTCGTTTCGTTTCGTTTATCTCAATTGCAAAATTAAACAATATTTCTATCGGGTGCCTACAATGGACTAGGCTGGGTGAACTCAGCCTGATCTGCCGGAGATTCCTTTTTGATTTCTTAAAAGATTGAGCTTGGTCTGGCGAAAGCCAGACTAACCATGGACCTCATAGTTGCAAAATGCAAGGGAACATGAATCAGCATATTATTTGCACAAAAATTAACGGACAGTAGCTCTTCAACTTGGCCCGTTAAAATGTGTATGAACAGTCTAGCAACGCATTTTATGAAGGCCCTTTTGGACATGTCAGTTATTTGCACCACTGGGTAAAACGGCATTTTGTTTTAGACTACTGGTATTTAATTTGTGCATTAAATGTGACAATAAAGCTGAATATCATATGAACTAGATGACTAAAACTTATGCATATGTAGAAGAAGAAACATTCACAAAAATCCATGACATGACCTCTCTTCTTGATAGCTGTTGAAAACTGCATGGAACTGACAGGGATTGTTTTGTTTAATAAGAAATAAATAAATACATTATGCTGCTACCTTCTGCTTTTCCCAAATACAATGTAGCCTACAGGTGTACCTTTCATCAGTCCAGTTGCAATGGATGGACTGTGATGAACTGCCCTACTTGTGATTGTTTAGATATTTTAAAGGTTTTATAACAATGCTACACATTTTTTGGCAAGTGCTACAAATCTATTCACCTTTGCAGCGCCAGTAGGCTACTTTGTGTGCGGTCCGCAAACACACATTCCAAACAAGCATACACAAAAGTTTCAAGAGTGGAGGATGGAGTAGAAGATGGAGACAAACTCATTAATATGATTTATTTTCGTGGAATGGATGTACAGGACTGAGCGGCGGTCATATTTTGTACCGCTATGCGGTACATCTAGTTATGTGTATATTGGATGTATTCTATAGAACCCCTAAGAGAACAGGGAAATATTTTGTAGGAACTTGAAACTGAAAAAATAAATTCATAGAGATAGATATTGATCCCCAAGGGGAAATTCAAGGTCTCAGTAGCATACAGACATCACACACAACAACATCTTTTCTCGTTTTTTTAAGGGCTTTGTAGTGGCAAGTCACATTGCCCCTTGAAAACAGTAAGGCTCTACTCTACTGTACTCTATGCCACTCCACTGTACTCTACTATACTCTACTCTAACCTACTCTACTGTGTACTCTACTGTCAACTCTACTCTACTGTCAACTCTACTCTACTCTACTCTACTTTATCCTACTCTACTTTATCCTACTCTACTGTACTCATCTGGCTCCAATCTAGTTGTGGCATGATGGTCAATGTGAAAGACGTCGTCAGGAACAGAAGTCAAAGATTATTTCCTGTTTGTCCCTGGGCCGGGTCACTCAGTGGAGCAGGTTTAGCTGAGGACAGTGGAGGCGGACAACCCAGCGGTGTGGTCATTACCGCAGGTGGATTCGCTGCACGTAGTAGGAAGGGGAGAGAATGGGAATGTTGTCAAACACATTTGAATGGGTACTCCAAGAGGCCAGGCTCCTTTATGCAGTGACTGACACTCCCTGCATAAAATTAACTCTAGTCTGGAAGAGCTTTTTCCCATCATGCAATTTGCTGTGCATGCAGTTTTGTGTCTGTGGTATTATTATGAGGGTGGTGTATATAGTGCAGAATGGCTTTGTAAGCGTGTGTATTTGTGTCACTTTGTGTATGAGCGTGTGTATATATTTGTGTACATTTGTTTGAGTGTATGCATCTGTGTGTGTGTGTGTGTGTGTGTGTGTGTGTGTGTGCGTGTGTGTGTGTGTGTGTGTGTGTGTGTTGAGTAGAGTAGTCATGTGTGAGAGTGCAAACAAAAGCGCTGAGCAGATTGTATGGGGTGATGTTGGCACACACTGAGAAAAACGGAAGGGGAGGGAGGAGAGAAAGAGAGGGAGGAGAGAGAGAGAGAGGGAGGAGAGAGAGAGAGAGAGAGAGCTAACAAGTGATGCAGACTCATGCCAAAAAAGAGAATAAATTGCAAGTGAATGAGAGTGGTGTGGTTGGGTGGGTGAGTGTGTATGTGTGTGTGTGTGTGGAGGGGGGGGGGGGGGGGGCTTTAAGCAGTGTGTGTGTGTGCGTGTGGCGTGGTGGAGGGGGGTTGGCTGGGAGCATTAAGCAGAGGCTGTGTTGTCGATCTGCACGTACTCCCTGATCTTAGACCCACTGAGGGGGGGGCGGGGTGGCATGGAGGAGGGGGGGGGGGGGGGGGTGGAGCGGTTAGGCGAGCTGGGGACAGGGGTCTGGCTGGCACTCCTGCGGGGTGAAGTCTCACATCGCTGGCACTGGGCTTGGCTCGGCGGGCACCCCAGATCACGTCAGCGTGGCCCTCGTGAATGGGCATTGTGGCCGCCATGAATGTAATCATTCATGGGCCCGTTCAATCTGAGCCTCCACTGAAGTCGACCTGATGAGGAACGCTTTTCAGAAGGGGGGGTACAGGAGGGGGTGGAGCGTGTGTGTGTGTGTGTGTGTGTGTGTGTGTGTGTGTGTGTAGGGGGTTCACGCTGCCCTGCTCTTCTTGAGGAAGTGCTGCGTGTTTGCATGGAGTGCTATCTCCACTCCAGCCTCCCCAGACTGAATAAGACAGTGATGGAAGCAGTGGAGGACTCTTTTAGAGACAGAGAAAGTGAGAGTGAGTGTGTGTGTGGAGGGGAGGGGAGGGGAGGGGGGTTGGGGGGTCTCTCTGGGAGTTTCTCTATGCCTTTCACATGATTCTCCTCACAGGCAGCTGTTTGGGCAGCACATCTTTCTCTTGTCCCAGAGCAGTGTGTGTGTGTGTGTGCGTGTGTGCGTGTGTGTGTGTGCGTGTGTGTGGGATTTTGACAGCTCAGCTCAGCAGATGCCATGTTTTCTTCTCATGTGTCCCTGCCAGCCCCCCCCCCCCCCCCCCCCCCCCCCACACACACACACACACACACACACATACATACACACACCTCCCACCAGCATAATGTCTCAATGCCTCAATTGAGCCACAGCTATCAGAGAGTCATTAACCCCATAGCAGCTCATTAGCCCCAGCGTCACACTCTTCCTGTCTGTGCCTCACCGCCGAAACAAGCCACTCATCTGCACAGACCCACCACGGCTTGGAATCAGGGCTGTCAGGGGGTGGGGCAAAAGGGGCAATAAAAGGGGCAATAAGTGACTGTTGACCCCTCCGGTCATGGAGTCACTGAGGGCTAATCACTGTTCATTTATCGCTTCTCAGATTGCACCGCAACATATGGGAACGGGCCCGGCCTCTCTGTGGAAGGATCAGTGTTGCCCCAAGGGCTGGGGTATTAAGAGATGTCAAAAGCCCCCCTCGCTTTCATTTCCATCTTTTGTTTCCCTTCTTCTTCTTCTCTTCTATTTCACTTTCTTCCTTTTGGTCGTTGGAAGTTCACTCTAATCCCACCCTGTGTTCAACCCCCCCAATCCACCCCCCCCACCCCCATCCCCCCCCCCCCACCTCTCAGACGGGCTCGCTCGTTCCCGCGGCAACTGGTGGTGCGCTCGGCGGCGGTGATTGGGCGATCAGGGTGGCGTCTGGTATGGGCTGATGTGGCTGGTGGGCCGCCGGACGCAGGGAGCCGGAGCTGGAGCGCGAGGCTCACGCATTCCCCTCGTCTTGCCCGCAGCGTGACATTAAGACCAACATTGTCTCATTGTTCCCCCGGCTCGGCCCGGCCGCCCGACTCGCTCGGCGAAATGTCAGGGCCCCCTTCTCTTCTTTTCACCGTTGCTCCCCAAAATTCCAGCGCCGTGTCTTTCGCGGGGCCCCCAGACGAGCGCAGTGTTTGCATAGCGCCGCGTCTCATTTGAATATCAAAGCCTGGGAGAGGGTGGCCAGGCTCTTTAAAGCGCCGTATTTGGGGGTGCATCTGGGGGGGGGGGCACGACTACAGATGTGCCCGCGACAATGGAGAGGGTCATGGGAACAATGTGGGCCCTTGTAGCCGAGGGCAACGACAGTAATCTAATTTCTTTCCTTCAATGAAAAGTTTACGAGAAGCCGCATAGTTGTGCTTCATTGCATACATTTCTCTGGTAACACAAACGTTAAATGTTTCGGGTTCGGAGGGCAGCTGGCGTGGGGGGCAGTGTTGGCATTGCTTGGCACTGCCAGAGTGGTGTGTATTCAGCAGATTGAATGCTGGCATCTGCGTCTGGATAATGTCCAGTTATCGTATTCAGTCCACACAGTTCTCATGGAGTCACAACTGAGACTCTCTCTGCGAGTGAAAGACACCTCATTGTTTCCATCAGTTTTGGATGCTTTGAATTGTAGAGATGGAGAGAAATAGAGAGTAAGGGTAGAGAATAAAGAAGGAAAGAAAGAAAGCGGATAGACGATAAAAACAGAAAAAAAGACAAATAGAAAGAAAAAAGAAGAAAGAAAGAAATATTGAGAAACTGATACAAACTGATAACAGTGCTGCAGTTGTTCAGCGTGCTCCAGTGAAACCTGACTTAGGCCCCGTTTACACGAAAGGAAGTCGCAGATATTTCCCTGCGGTTTGGCCTCTCATTTACACGAAAACCCCGTTTTTATCACAGAAAACGATTATTTCTAAAAACTCCGGCCAAAGTGGAGATTTATGATAACGCCGGTTATGTGTTGTCGTGTCAACTGGGAGAAACGGGGTTTTAGGTTCTCAAACGTCACATTACGCGCCAGAAAATGCTTAACGTCATGTGAGTGCCCTATGTTTACAGTTTGTTTGGCTACTGATTATGGATGCTATTAAGGTGGTACACATTTTTACGTTTGTGCAAACGCTTTAGGCCTGTTTGCATTGGCAAATATCATTCAAAAGAGAAATAGGAAGTGATTTGTTTCTGTTGTTGCTAATTTCGGGATTCTGATTGGCTAACGTGGGATTGAGCTTCTCCTTACACTGCCACCGACAGGTTTGGCATGCTCTTGACGGCATATATACACGGGGAAACTTCTCTGAAAACTGACAGGTGTGCATGATGTTATTTTTGAAAACGGAGAGGGTGAAATGTCCGTTAATGAAAATAGCTGGCCATGTATAAATGTAGCCTTAAAGTGACTGAAGGCTTTGAGTATCTGTCCTCTCTACCACTCAGTGTGAACATCTCTAGAGGGGAAGTTTTGTTTCATGCAGAGATCATGAGAACATTGGAACAGCAGCATGAGTTATCCACACAAACATTCACCCACACAAACACACACACACTTGATGCATGAACTAAGCCTTTATAGCAAAACCTAGAGTTACAGAACAAATGATCATGTACACACATATACACAGACATCCCATTACCCATGCTAGAAACATTATCATACATCAAGATAGTCTTCTTTCTGATTGTCCAGGACAAACAACAAATGGCTACTGACTGGTTACATACTATAGAAGTACCTATGCTATTTTCTATGTCAAAGGTCCTACGTAAGTGCATCCTACAATCACCTTCTCAAATGGCAACATTGCCCTGTCAGAAGTTCTCTTAGTCTTCATCTTGGCTGTAACTCACATCAAAGGTGTCGCAACATGTTGTGGTTGACGCTTGACATTCAAGAAAGCCAAGAAGAAGAAGAAGAAAGCGATGGGGATGAGCGGGGAGAATGAGCGTGTGTCAGAGGTAGACCTTCCTGAACCCTTCCCGCTGGACCGCTCTCAGAAGCCGGGCTCCGAGCAGCTGGACTCAGACACACACAGATCGCCGTAAATCAGGTGAGGGCCATCCTCTGAGGGGGCAGATGTCTCCAAGACACCTGGCTTAGTGTGAAGATATAGCCTCACACCAGGAACATCCCCCCCCCTCCTGAACACACACACACACACACACACACACACACACACTCCCCCTCCTCTCTGTCAGAGGAGCCACGGGTCTTGCAGGGTGCCGAAAATCAAAGGCTGGAGGAGAATGTTTTGGGGCCAGGCAGGATGGGGTTGGGGTGGTGGGGCCTTACGATGGATTTACACACTAGTGTTTGGACCAAAGGAGTCGACCTCGCTGACTACTTTCTATGTAAATCCTTCGAGATGTGTGGCTTCAGGGAAAGAGAGAGAGAGAAGGAGAGATAGAGAGGGGTATTCAAAGAGAGAGAGAGAGTGAGGGGTTAGCCTGTACAAAAGCTAACTGGGCGGCATGAAAGAGAGAGAGAAGGAGAGATAGAGAGAGGGGGATTCAAAGAGACAGAGTGAGAGAGGGGTTAGCCTGTACAAAAGCTAACTGGGCGGCATGAAAGCGGAGAGATCCGTCACGCACATTTACCTGGCTGTAGAAGTCCTGCCGTCTCCAGCGGGGGTCCGTCGGACTGGCCGACGGTGTGCCACTGCGGTGGTCTCCGCTTCCTTTGTTCTTCTCGCACCTCCCTCCCTTTGGTCTAGGAGGTGTATTTAGTCACAGTGCTCCTTCTAAGACCCTGTGAGCCCGAGACGAGACGAGACAAGAGGAGGTGAGACGATGGGTGTCACCCAGTGGCCTTCTCCTCTGCACGCCTGCGAAATGTATAAGGGACGTGTTTTAAATTAAGAGGTGTGTGTGTATGTGTGTGTGTGTGTGTGTACAAGGATACAAGGAAACAAGGAAGTTTATTGTCACATGCATATAGTTACTGGAAGTAAGAAATGCAGTGAAATTATGTCTGGTGTCAGCCTATTTGTGCAAAAGTGCAGTAGAAGAGGGGTTTAGTAGATTAAGTGGCAAGGGCTGCATAAGAAAGGTGGGGGAGGATTGAGATTTCGGGGGGGGGGGGGGGCACCAACAAGGAGCACCCAAGAGCAACAGGGGCAAGGAAAAACTCCCTTACCAAGGAAGAAACCTTGGGCAGATCCACGGCTCAAGGGGCTAACCCAACTGCCAGGGGTCTTGGTGTGTGTGTTGGGAGAATGACAAGGGAGATGGGATAGTGTGCTGTGTATGTGGGGAGAGGGCAGTGTGCAATATGTGTGTTGGAGAAGCTTCAACAAGTGTGTGTGTGTGTGTGTGTGTTTCCTCTTAAACAGGGTGTGTATGGCCTCTGGTGCAGTTGGGTTGGGGTGTGGGAACAGCCTGGCACAAACGGTGCGCAGCGAGGGGCATCGTGCCCAGTCCAGTGCCCAAAGGAATGGCGTCGGTGGGTCCATTCAGGGATCTGTTTTACATGCGCTTTTACAATGGTGCTTTTACAATGGTGCTTTTACATGCGCTTTTACAATGGTGCTTTTACAATGGTGCTTTTACATGCGCTTTTACAGTGGTGCTTTTACATGCGCTTTTACAATGGTGCTTTTACATGCGCTTTTACAATGGTGCTTTTACAATGGTGCTTTTACATGCGCTTTTACAATGGTGCTTTTACAATGGTGCTTTTACATGCGCTTTTACAGTGGTGCTTTTACATGCGCTTTTACAGTGGTGCTTTTACATGCGCTTTTACAATGGTGCTTTTACATGCGCTTTTACAATGGTGCTTTTACAATGGTGCTTTTACAATGGTGCTTTTACATGCGCTTTTACAATGGTGCTTTTACAATGGTGCTTTTACATGCGCTTTTACAGTGGTGCTTTTACAATGGTGCTTTTACAATGGTGCTTTTACATGCGCTTTTACAATGGTGCTTTTACAGTTTCTCGCTCTCAGCGGCAGGATGTTTCAGTCATGCCGCGCTCTTTGGAAAAATGCACAGATGCTTCATAATATGCTACGGTGACATGAAGCAGTCCAGCTTTGGGAGTTCAGCTTTCTAAGATCATTGGCAGGGGGAATGTTTTTTTTTCTATATGCACTTTTCTTTTCATTTTCATTTTGTGTGTTAGTGTGAGTGTGTGTGTGTGTGTGTGTGTTGTGTGCATGTGAGAGCAGTTGAAGTTTTCAACTCCACAGAGACCTCCAAGGTCCAAATGGCTCAAACAGGACATAATTCAGTCGCTTTCAAAAACAGAAGAAGGCGGATGTCTGTGCTAATTTCTCCATCACAAACCAGATTATGTCTCCCCGCCTCAACCTATTAATCATGCCAAAGCATATTGGCTTCCTTTAAAGCAACCCAGACACACACACACACACACACACACACACACACACTTGAAGTCTGTCCAGAACATACACTCACAGGGATAGCAGGCCCATCTATAAGAGCTGGCTGACTGTTTTTCCTCCAGACCATTGAAGATGTCTCCACAGAGCGTCTCAATGTTTTTTCTAGTCTTTGTTGCCTTTTGTTCCCGTGTCTAGACAAAATCGTGACTTCTGGCAACCCTGGCAGTGTTTGAGCTGCTCTTGCAAAGAGAAGTGTTCCTCAGGAATTTCAGTGTGGACTCTGGATACCAGGTCACGACATAAATATAGACACTGTCATTGCAATTTTTTTTTTTGTATATCGAGAGAATGTGCACTCATTTTAGTCAGGGCCGGTTCTCCCTATACGCACACTAAAGTTGCGTATAGGGCCCCGCAAGTTATTTTAAGGCCCCCTCCCTCGTCTCTCCTCGAGTCAAGCTAGCGACAGGTATATACGTATAGCGACATTGTCTCATACATAAGAAAATGATCATGAAACCGAATGACCCTTCAGGGCATGAGAAATGGAAGAATGAATAGCGGGAACAGCAGTCGGGTAAACTTGTCTTCGTTCCTTGGTTTGATGTCAACAAATAATCTGCGTAGCCTACAGTATAGTAACATTAAAGTTGATCTGTGTATTTGCATCTCTCCAGGGAGTGTTGCTAGCCTACGTAAAAGGGCAGTGAATCCCTCTGTCTGTGGCTTGCTTGCCAGCCTTTCCCAGTCCAAATATGCCTAGGCTACTTCGCAAAAGGTGTGAAATATAACCGTATATTCCAGTTTTTTGAATGCCGGTGACTGGATACATTTTTGAAAAGAATAACCGCATCTTTAAATGCGTTTAAATGCTTTAAATATGCCCGAGATGAAACTAGCAGAGTACCCGTCTAAACTAATCTGTGATTTCACATTTCTACATTTTTGTAGGCCTAAGTGGTTTTACAATATTTCAGTCAAGCTTTAGTTGGTTTAGATACAACTGAACGAATGCAAAATGGATTGCCTAATGTATTGACTTTTATTTGCTGTGCTGCATAGGCTAAGGCTACTGGACAATATATGCACATTGTAAATTAGGCCTATATGAAATACTAAAATGAATTTTAAATAGAAATGTTTGAAAAAATATTGAAGGGAATCAGGGGGAGCCAGTCTAGTAGCCTGTCTTTGGCAAGTAGCAAAGACGTGCAACTTATGACAACACATGCAAATCAACATAAAACATGCAAATAGACAAAACAAACAATGTGAGAAAACATCTTCATTTGACAACACGTGTACATAATTTAGAAAACACGCTGCAAATTCAGACAACATTTACTTTTCAGAAACGAGCTGGCAATTCACAACACGCGCAATTCAGAAAAAGTGTTAAAAGTGATGAACACCTCTGAACAGGTGGTGAACAGGTGTAAACTTATGTTAAAATAAACCCAAATACTTAAATTTAAGATCATCCGAGCCAGACAATTTTAAACAGGAGCTGTCGCTGTCACACCCGTTCGCCACCTGAAGGTGTTCATCACTTTTAAGTGAGCAATGCCACCTTTGGGGTTCTGTAAGAAGATGACCGATTGCAACATTTAATTTACAGTAGTAAGGTATTCCCAAATTTTCCTAGATGGTCTGAGATGGTCAGCCGTGAGTTTAGGAATGGCTTGTGTAATAGGAAGATCCTTGATACTTAAGTTAAGTACAAGCAATCTGGGATACTGTTATGGGCACTGTTAGGGGACAGCTTAGCATGACAATTGATCTTTTTTATTATTATTAAAGCATCAAATTTGGTACAAAACTTAGAACAAATTAAGAAATGTAGATGCTTCTACTCTAGCTTTTATCAGATGAACTAAGACTTGAGAGATGACTGTCCAAAGCTAGCTTGTTAGCATTAACTTTAGTGGATATCCAGGCAATATGCCTTTAGATATTATGTCAAAATGGGTGTTTCTTCATATTCTGATACTACTAATGCTGAATAGTTTAACAGAGCCCCTTAAATATGTAGTAGAACTTAAGAATAAAGGAATTACAATGAGTTAAACTTGTTTTCTGAAGAGATGTGCAAAGAGTTTGATTGAAGGGTCACCTAAGCTAGATATGACCTTTAGTAACCTTCAAAACCTTCTGGTGTGGGTTGCCAGATCTAGGTAGTCCACTCCAGCACTACCTTTGTCTGTGACCCAGCAACAAGGACCCGTCCAGAGACCCACTCAGTCCTTGTTTTGTCAGCAGTTGGTCCATTTTGTATTGGGCAACTGGTAGATCTTTGCACACAAAAGCCTTTTCACTGAAATGCTTGACAGGCCTTTTGTTCTGAGTAGCCATGCTAAGCTTTGCTGAGCATTTATACTTACAGCTTTGTCATGCTGCTTCAAGGAGCTGCTAGAAGCGCAATGCATTGCTGACAAATGTGTGAACCTGACTCTGCGGCCTCCACTCTTGGTCACCTGGCAGACATAGGAAGAGTGTGTAAGTGTGTATGTGTGTTTGTGTGTGTATGGAGGGGGAAGAGATTCACTACCACCTCCAATCCCCCTCTCCCTTCCTCCTTCTGTGAGGTGCCGCTGACAAGCTGTCCTCCCCCTTACAACAACACTATCAGCTTCAATCGCCGAACATGCCAGCACAGCTCCTGCCCCAGTCCCCTGGTCAAAATACCCGCCCCTGCATTTGGGGCAGATTGTGTAGGCTGTCTGCTGGGACCAGATAAATGTGTCCATTAGGTCTCTGTACTCTTTCTTTCCTTTCTTCTCTTTTTTCTGCTGCGGATACAGCGGGCCAAGATGACTATCTACGCCTGATCCATACACTGATAAAACTGGGCTCTTACACCAGAGAGGGGGAAAAAATCGGCTAGACCTCTCTCTCTCATTTTTCCTTTCTTTTTTCTTTCTTTTTGCTTTTTTTCTGTCGTTCTTTCTCAAAGGAGGCTCCGTTGCGGAGCTGGCGCTTCCCCCATCTCGCTGCGCCGTTTGAGGCCGCGAGCGGGGCCTTTGCAGATCCCAAACGGGATTTCCGTCTGCGTCACATCACAGTGGCAGCCCACGAAGCACCATCCTGCAGTCCTACTAGCGCACGCAGATAGATAAATAGATAAAACATTCATTAATGCCAGCGGGGATTGCGGGATAGGTCATCCGGATATTGAGAGATCTGGGTGGATAAGCCGAGTTTCGGTAATCAGCGTGTTTCACTAACATATGTTTTGGGGTGTATGCCCATGCAGTTCCATATTTCCTTATGATAAGAGACTCTGACAAACCATTTTGGAGAGTTTGTGCTTGTTTGTTTGTTTTTCTTTGCGAACAACAGCCCTTTCAGTGGACAAGTGGTTTATTAAGTCCTAAAAGCCATGACGTCATAATGCTGTTGTAACTGCCAAAGTTACAGTATTGTATATCAGTATTGTACAGCCGTGTGAGTTAAGTATGCTTAAATGTTTTAACACACAATTTCAAGAGAGATAAATGTTTTAAACGTCCCGTTAAAATAACAGATCCGTTTAAGTGTAGTTACCTTTAAACTTTTGACCACAATAAATGATAAATAAATAGATTGTGTTTGCGCAGTTCATTGAACAGGCTCTTGGCAGGCACACGTTATTTAATTTTATGAATGCTGGACAATTTTGATTCAGAAGGTTAAAGCATTATTTTTGTGGAAAAAATATACTTCCCTCTCAAAACTACAATAACTAAGATAGTAAGCCCACATATAAATACAACAAGATAAGGGATTAGAAAAGAACACTGCTTAGACAGCCATGTTAGTAAAAGTGTTCAAAGCTATATGGGAAGGAAACTAGACTGAAAACTAGCAAACATCTCAGGACTCAGCCAACCCAAGCTTGCTCTTGGTTGAGGTAATGTCAGAGACTTTCTAAGGATGCATTTCTATGCATGCATTTCTATTGAGGATTTTTTTGAGTGCTGTCTCAATCAAGAGCAACCTATAAGTATAAGTATATACTGTATATAAGTATATATACTTATACTTATATAGGTTGCTCTTGGTTGAGGTAATGTCAGAGACTTTCTAAGGAGACGCAGCACTCAAAAAAATCCTCCATAGAAATGCATGAGGTTAGTTCGTAATGCCAATATGGCATATGGTTGTCTACACATATCCCGCCCCTTTCACGGCAAAAGAGTCAACATGTGAATACATTGTGCCAATCATGTGGTGTGTGTCGCCGCTGGAGTAAGGTTGGTGTCGTGAAGCCTTACGCATTCACATTTCTACCCAAAATAGATGCCTCTACCCGCCGTCAACAGCCTCTACCCGCCATATCTCACCTGAGCTGTTTAAAAACCTAATGAGGCAATGAGCAGCCTGTAGGTAAGCCAACACCACCTCTAGTGGATAGGATGGGGAAATGGAAGTGTTGTATAATCTATCCTGCCTATCCTAACATAAGTAATGTTTCATTTGGTAGTCACATGAAGGCCCAACTAGTCTAGTATGTCTTTAGCAGAATGGAGGCGTGCTAAGCCATTTCTGTCAGACAGAGGGGGCCGTGCAGATCTAAGATGCTCTAAGCTATCTGTAGTCAATCATCCCACCATCACCACCACAAAAAAAAACACAAACAAAGCTGAGCCACATAAAAAACACATAAATAAATAAAATAAATTAAACACATAAATCAGTAATCACAAATGAGAGGGGAAAAAACATAAAAACAATCTTCATCATAGTAAATCACAGTCTCATTTGGGGGTCAAAATTCCCAGAAACCTGCCCTGGAGCATCCTGGGAAGGGCCTGCCAGGCTTGCCAGCTTGGGGCTCTTGGCTGCCAGCTTCCAGTTGGGTTTTCTGCCGCAATTATTGGGGATTATTGGTCTCTTCCTGACTGGCCTCCTCAGATCTGATTACCAAACAAAAGAGGGCTAGCTAACCCCTCTGAAGGCACTGTCTACAAACAATCCTCTGATTGCCAGTAATTGGCATGGAGAGGAGAGAACGGGTAGACGGACAGCACTCTTTCTGTTATCATCTCGCTCCACGTTCAGACACACAGAGTTTATTTTGGATCTTGTTAAGCTACCAACTCAAGTTTGAAGGCAGTATAAAGAAGTGTGTCTCGGTGTCTGTGTGAGTGTGTTAGGAGTGTGTGTGTGTGTGTGTGTGAGAGAGAGAGAGAGAGTGAGCGAGGACTTTGTGCTGGGAGTGAGATGAGGATGGAATGGAATGAAAGGGGGGTGGGGGTCTCACACAGCGGATGAGAAGCAGCTCCATCAGCACCTATTGATGGGCAGCCTGTGGAAAGGAATCCTGCCATTTTCTTAGGAAGAAATTAGTGTGTGGGGGGGTCATTGACAAATAAGGCTTTTAAAAATGTGTTTTCAAAATACTCTTTAAAAATGGACAGAATGCATTTGAAGTTGGAAGACTGTGTTTAAATAAGTCTTAGTGGCTGTGCAACATTTACAGGGGTTTTAAAACATTTTTAGACTAAATTTGCAATTTCACCACCCAAAAAATGTCAGGTGGCGCAACCAAAGGTTTCTAAAAAAAAAGCCCACACTTGTTTTTGTTTTTTTGTATGCCTGAGAATGTTGTAGTTGACCTTGGTATTAAAAGTAACTTATGAATACTTTATTGTAGAGGGCAGGTAATTTTATTTAAACTTTACATTTAAAATGTGAATAAATACTTTACAAATTTAAAATGTTTATTGTTTAATAGAATCATTTGGTACAACACATGTTTCAACCATTTCTTCACTTTAATCGACTTTTGCTACAAATCTTTAAATTATACAGGCATCTTCTTGGACACCTATATAACCTTTTGACTTTTCTAGCAAGTTCATCATATTTATTTTCTAATTTCCTTACCGTTTAATTTCTATTTAATACTTTTCACATAGTGTTAATTTGCTCAGACGGTTGGGCCACCTGACATGTTGATGTTTGAGATGACAAAATATAAAATATATAGAATGGTTATGATAAGCATAAAATATGTTAAAATGATAAAGGTTTAATAGAATAAAATTATGCTTGTTATGAATCATTTAACATTATTTTAAACCAAAGTAATGGACTCAGACCCAGAAATCTGCATGTCATGTCATTGACCCGTGTGTGTGTGTGTGTGTGTGTGTGTGTGTTTGGAGGTTGGGCCTTTTAACCAATTACTGTTAGGATGCAGTAAACTGCTGTACTGCCTTCAACTTTGTCTTATACACTGTTTAACAGTAAGTTCCTCCAGGATCTTGTGAGGGATTGTTATTGTTGTGGCCATAAAAGAGGTTAAAATTGCAGTAAATTTGAGGGGTTTATCCCTGCAGGCATAGCTCAAAAGTGGACCTGGAGTGTGTTGTGTTTTATGCAGCCAGTAAGATTAACATTGACATATAATAGGCTACAGATTTTTCTGATGCATTTCTCAGAAACGGAGGTAAGGGGAAGCTGTTTTAAAGCCAGCACCACTGGTACACACACACACACACACACACATATTTTCCTTACCTCTGTCAGCACTCAGATGACAGATACGGATGTGTCTTGTGCCTCACCTGCCATAACATTTATGTGCATGTATGAGTGACAAATATGTGTGTGTGTGTGTGTTTAAGACTCAATTTCTCCTGATTGCATGGAAGTCTGTGTTTATGTATGTGCACGCTCTCATGCCCATGACTGTGTGTGTTTGTGTGTGTGTGTGTGTGTGTGTGTGTGTGTGTGTGTGTGTGTGTGTGTGTGTGTGTGTGTGTGTGTGTGTGTGTGTGTGTGTGCATGTGTGAACTTTTAACACAACACTGCAACCAAACACCTGTGAGGTAGACTAGGGTTGCAACACAAAAACAAGCGGGACGGGTCACTGCCAGCCCTGCATTGTGTTATTCCCCACTCCCCTGAGAGTCCAGTCCAGAGCAGAGAACAGTCCAGTCAGCGACGTATTGGAGAACACACACACACACACTACACGCCTTTCACACTAAAGGCCTGTCCACACTGCCAACAATAATTATAACGCTTTTTTTCACAGAAGTATCTGTGGAAAAAAAAAAGTATCACTACAGTAAATTACAAAGATAACTTCCACACCACATACTATAACAACAACGACGTGGAGAATGATATTGTTGGGGATCACTTTCAGGGCAATTTTGAGAACAATCGAAACCTGCCAGATAAACACATAAATCAGTAATCACAAATGAGAGGAAAAAAACAAAAAAACATCTTCATCATAGTAAATCACCTGCCAGATAATTGGAATTTTAGAAATCACATTAATGAATATTATGGAGACTTTCCTTGCCGTTGGTCAGTGCGGACGATCAGTTGTCTTTATAGTTATAGGTCTTGGAGTGAACAGGCCTTATCAACCAACTCAAGCTCAGCCACTTATTCATCTCTCCCACACTCACTGCTGTCCCTCTCCCTACACCCAGGCAGTCCAACGAGCACAAACACAGGCAGCATCCTGGTAATGGCCATAACAAAGACAAGCACTGATGGTGAGTAGAAATGATGCTCCTTAACGCTGTCCTGATATAAAAAACCTATGAAGCAACCATATATTGTACAAGCATCCGACGCAATCTGTCTTCATGTTCCTGTTCCGCTGGTGTTTGCTCCTGTGAATAGAACGGTGTATTCACATAAATGTCCTCACAGATCAAGTGGCTAATGTCCTGATGTGACTCTATTGAATTAAATGTAATGAATCACAAATTGATCTGATATTTCTTAATTTGCGCTGAAATGTTTCTCTCAGAGTTTACTCCACTCTAGAGACAGCAGTATTGGCACTACTCTTGTTGTGCAAACCAGATACTCTCTCTCGGAGGAAAAGAGCACTTGTGTGTTGTTTACCGGAGTCTTGCGTAGAGTTGAGAAATCACCATAACAATAAATTGCTCTGCTGGACGTACAATGTGAAGTGTCTTCAAAATAATCAGAAAAACACTAACAGATGAAAAGCAAAACAACTCAAGTCACAGGCACATTTGGCCACTGTGTGTACTTGGTACAGGAGAATGAGAAATGGAGGTTTTCACAAACTGAAAGTCCCACAGGAAGGTTTACCATATAAACTAATGAATCAATGAACCAATCACTGACTGGTCATTTCAGCACTGTAATCCAGCATCACATAATGTAATCAACCCCAAATGAAACAGCAGAATCTAATCAGTTACTTACATATCTGAATCAGAGGAGACTTTCCGTTTGCCTGAAACTCAATCTGTTCTTCATCTGTTTGTCAACCCATAGATATCAGCCAGACAGCACTTTGTCAGCTCACCTCACAATAAATATCACATCTTAAGCAACAAACAGCTCATCTGGGGTCTTCAAATCTAACTGGACATGCCCAACTTATGTCAACACCGGCAACATAATTGACTGTCTTGGGAAGGAGAACAATCACTGTCAGACGGCCAAGCTTTAGTTTATCGCCATCTTCTGTCATCCTCGTACTCTGCCAAACGTCACAGGGGTCAGTGTCAATATCAGGACAGGATTTGGTTGGACGCCTTGGCCTTCTGATGCTCGTACGTACACGATGTATGGTTAGTCTGAGCGGTGTACTGTGATGTTAGATGTCAGGAGATTGTCATCTTTTGTTTGTATTCAGATATTCAGTATCATATGAACATTCAGTGGGTGATAAACTTTTACCAAATCATAAATCAACACCACTAAAATTACAACACCATTATCAATGTTTTATATCTACTGTACATTCAAAGTTTTTAGGCAAACACAGTGTTTGTTAACATAAGTTCAGCACACATGTCTGTGGATGGAACCTAGAGGAACCAAAGTTCTATTTGAAAGAAGAGCTCCTCTGTTCCAAGCTTGTTTGTAAATGTACATTACACTGATAGGGTACATCTCATAGAAAAGGTTTTCAGAAGACAAAACATTGATGAGGAAAGAATTATATGGAAAGAGGTTTTCATACACAGCTGTGATACACACAAACACACACAGCTCTGAGGACACACACGTCTCATCCATAAAAGTGTGTACAGGCCAGGTGACGAGAGCACATCCCGTAAGGCCATAAATTGTCTAACCTGACCCTAGCCAGATGAATTTCGCTCCACCTAGCTCCACTCATCCATCTGGAACCGATCCATTGAAGTGTTGCTTCAGAAGGCTGGGCCTAATCAAAAAATGCTTGCATATGATTGAATAAGCCACTTGTCCGTCATCTATTGATGTGCTACTTCAACCACTCACATCGAAGCCAACCCGTGATGCTGATAACAGTCTCACAGTCGCTTCTACGCTATGTCACATCTATGAAACTCCTGCCCTGCGTCCTGATTGGCTGTACCATAAAATCGGTTGCAGAAATCACTCTCAATGGAAGAGGTCCCAGATGGATGTGAGTGAAGCTAGGCGGAGCTAAGCAGAACGAAATTCATCTGGCTAGGGTCAGGTTATAAATTGTCCACGCTTCATTAGGATACAGTCAGAGCATGTTTGCATCTATCCTCTGATACGCAGGGTACATTTCACCCGGGCAGAACATCATAAGATCTTGGCCAGAAGACTGTGCCAAATAAAACTTGGAAACGCCCGCCAAATGTTTGAACAGAGATTTAAGGATTTCTAGGTTCTCTGTGCTTACTGCAGTTACCTAACACCAATGTCCGAGAGATGCTTCACCCCCAGGTTGTTGCTTATCAATGCTGTTTGTTTGTTTACTTGCTAGTGTGCATACAAGGGGCATATGGAGAGAGGCGAGTCGATGAGGTCATTGCACGTGAGGGGATGTGGTGGAAGAGTCGCGGTTAGGTGGTGATGACGGCTGTTAAGGTCATGCTGAGCTCGTCACGCGGCCGAAGACTCGTGACCTGATAGATTCCCACACACAGGGAGTGTATGTGTGTGTGTGTGTGTGTGTGTGTGTGTTTGTCTGTCTGTTTATCTGAGAGAGGGTAAGCTTCTACTGATGTATATAAGTTGTCAGACAGTATTTACCTCTGTGTATGAAAGCATGGATCTGTGTATACTAGTGCAGAAGTGTTTAGAAGCACTTCTCTAACGATAGCACAGCACATTGTCTACATTGTGTGTGTGTGTGTGTGTGTGTGTGTGTTTGGAGGTTGGGGTCCGAATGACTGCAGTGCACAGTATGTGTGCATGTGAGCATCACTACTGCCAACATTTTCTCTTTCATTACCTTAATTCTCCACTTCAAAAAGTGCAGGAAAACACCAGGCAGAGCTCTGGGTGCGGAGAATCCCAGAAAAGAGGTCAGAGACTGTGTAATAGTCTTACGGTCCGTCAGTGCAGGAACGCTGTTCATGTGTTTTACATCCCAGTTGTGTGATGGATAATGGGAGAAGACTGTTGGCTCAGACAGGAACCAGCTCGGTTTATTTGTCCTTCCTTTGTTTCATGTCCTTCTATAACTCACCCATGAATGCCTCCTCCTTCGTCCTCTGTGAAGTATCTCCAGTGAGTCCCTGAGCCCTTCCACCCTACTTACACACACACACACACACACACACACAGACAGTGTCTTCAAAACAGCCAGCCCACACCGACACAGATAAACCCCACGCTATTACAAACACAGTGTCCAAAA
>NC_055966.1:26103996-26203996 GCF_018492685.1 Alosa sapidissima | reverse complement strand
TAAGGGCTTTCAACGGAGAGGACGTTTGAAGTCGAGGATGCGCCAGCCAAAAGGCCACTTTTCTTGAGTGTTCACAAAAAGCCTATGATGGATGACACAGCCGCAGAGAGGCGGTCAGGACGGGACTGGGCTAGATGGGATGAGTGGACGAGGGAGGAGATATTTCGTGTTTGATTTTTTCTTTTTCTCGATTTTTCAATTTGAGACATTAAGAGCGGGAGATTAGACATGGCCTTTGAGGTGATGAGCGGCGAGGACAGCTGGGTGGTGTAATGACTTTGTGTCAACATTTCCTCAGGGCTCACTCTGAGCACTCACTCCCTGACGTTACTGTCCTCTCCATGCTCTGCTTACAGAGAAAGCATAGCAGCGCCGAACAGCAGCTCACTCTAAACCAACACATGCCATGCCAGGCCTGGGTTGAATCCACGACAGAGTTGAGCTCAAACCTGGGACACAGAGAAAAACATGTTTTCCTTGAGTTTCTAAATTTAAAAACTTGAACAAGTTGTTCGATTTAAATGGCAAACTTTGGTTCAGCAATGATGTTTGCCCTCCAAGAATGACCTCCTCAGACTGATTCGGCTTGCTCACCAATATTTGAAGTGAACTCAAAGCAAACAAACTGTTTGAAAATATTTGCAAACATTTGCCTTTTGTTGGAATTTTTGAATGCTTCTCAGATTTGGGCAAGATCCAGGCCAAAGACGGCTCTTAAGTGAAGTGAGGAACATATGGGTTATGTACATAGAATCCTACAGCCAAACTTAGACAATAGAGATGGAAGTTCCTTTTTGGCAGCTAGTCCACCCATAGCCTTTTTGTATGATGGCTTACTGGGGTTACAAGCTCTAGACGGTATATAGGGAGGAGAGTGTGGGTAACAAGTCACACAAAAGTGTTGAAAAGTGAGATCCTCTGAAGATATCATAACAGAGTAGAGCTGGGGATCTGTGACATACTGTAAGTTCACATGAAACTGTAAGAAGGGGTCGACGCAGAGTACCCCAGGGCATTGCGCAACAGGAGTGGGGGGAAAGTTGAAAACAGTCGAAATAACATGAATAATCCTCCAAATATTATTCCTTTGGAAAATATTGCTAACGTTGTCAGAAAAAGATAGATCAGCACATAGCATGCTTAAAAGCTAAACATTTTTAAAAGTCATATAAGAATCATTGTATATTATTTTGATTCTTACATGACTTGTAATAAATGTTTTTTTAGGGAGTCTATACCCTAGTACTTCTTCTTTCTGGACATGTCATTAAATAAACTGCTGTCCTCAACACTTTCCAGTGTCATGTCCCAGACTATGTGGTAGCCACTGTATTGTGTTTACAGGCTTTTTATGGGATGATAATAATAGTTTTATTTGTGGAGAGTTTTTCTCAGCAACCAGGGTCATCCAAAAACAATCACAGAGGTTGAATCACAGAACATAGAACAACATCATATTTAGCCCAGCAAAGTCAGGCCGAGTTCAGATTAATTTTACGTCCCTAATCTCACATCCTAGATGTCCCTAATCTCACATCCTAGACATCCCTAATCACACATCCTAGATGTCCCTAATCTCACGTCCTACACGTCCCTAATCTCACTTCCTAGATGTCCCTAATCTCACGTCCTACACGTCCCTAAGGTTATTAGTCTCAACAGGCAGGCCATGATACACATAACTAATCTTTTAATAGTGCTGTCACGTTTTGAGGTGATGTTACTATACATCGATATCACAATAACTAACATGTATTAAATGAATTAATGCTAATAAAGCATTCACTACATGATATTACTTAATGCTTGTTAGACCAGAGGTTAAATGCTGGGGTTAAAAGCTAACAAGTGGAATGTATGATGTTAGCAAATATATGAATAATTATCTTGTTAAATAAACAAATAATACATATATTGATAATAAGTTCATAATAGCAATAACATTAATAAGATTTTCTGTTAACAAGTGATTATTCTTAGTTACCCTGTGGCGTGTTTGTTGTTACCATGGGCACATTTCCACTATGGGGAAGAACCCATGGCGCTCTTCAGGAGGGTATCAGGAGAATATCGCAGCAACAATTGGATGTTGCAGATTCGCAGCTTGCATGGACGTTACCTCAGGACCTCTGGACAGTGATTGGCCCACCCAAGACGTTTTGAAATGTGACGGCTCAGGTGGAAAGGGCTGGGCAGCTGGCGGAGCTGGCCTGAACTCATGCCTGCCCCACATGTTCTCAGGAGCTCAGTGGATTCGCTGGAGTGTTTTCTTTCTCTCTCTCTCTCTCTCTCTCTCTCTCTCTCTCTCTCTCTCTCTCTATCTCTCCTTCCTGCGGTCTCTCTCTGTCTCTCTCTCTCACTCTGTCTCTCTCTCACGCGCTCTCTGTCTCTCTCTCGCTCTCTCTCTGTCTCTCTCGCCCTCTCTCTGTCTCTTGTTTCTCTGTTAGCCTTTATCTCTCTTTTTCCCCTTGCACTCAGTTTTTATCTTTCTCTCAACATCAGTCCCTATCTCTCTCTCTGTCTCTCTCCCACATACACTCTCTGTCTCTATCTCTCTCCCACTTTCAGTGTCTATCTCTCTCTCCCTCTCTCTCTCTCTCTCACACACACACACACACACACGTCTCCATCATCTCTCGACGTCAGTCTCTGTCTCACTCTGTTTCTCTTCCCCTCCATCTCTGGAGTTCAATGGAGCTTAATTGTGTTTTGCTTTTCTGTGCCCATCCAGCCTGAACGCCGCATGAGAGCCAATAGCGTGGCTGTCTGTTCACACTCACCTGCCAGCAGAGGCCTGCTGTGGTCCAAAAAAAAGACATTTCTAAACACACGCAAACTCTCTCTCTCTCGCTCTCTCTCTCTCTCACACACACACACACACAGACTGACACACACACATTCAGAAACTGTGTACATGCACAGGCAGTCTCTGTGTGTGTGTGTGTGTATGTGTGTTTGTGTCCATGCATTCATGTGTGTGTGTGTGTGTGTGTGTGTGTGTGTGTGTGTGTGTGTGTGTGTGTGTGTGTGTGTGTGTGTGTGTGTGTGTGTGTGTGTGTTTGTCTGGGTCTATAAGTGCATGTGTGTATGGATCTTTATGGGTTTGCGTGCTTGTGCATGCAAGTGTGTGTATGTGTTCTGTACATGTGTCTTTGTCCGCATTTCTATGTACTTGAACCTGTGCTGAGTAGCTGGGGGCTGTTTTCCCAGCCTGCACCTCAGAGCTAGCAGATAGCAGAGCTTTGAACCTTATCTCTCTCGTCAGGACACATGCGGGCCGAGTCTCCATCAGACAATGCGGCCGCTCTCGTCCTCACACTCTCCCTCGGCAACACAGACTCCCCTCGGCAACACAGACTCCCCTCGACGCTCCTCTCCTCTCCTCTCCTCTCCTCGTCTCTCTCCTCCCCCAGACCCC
This sequence comes from Alosa sapidissima, assembly GCF_018492685.1. Classification (NCBI taxonomy): domain Eukaryota; kingdom Metazoa; phylum Chordata; class Actinopteri; order Clupeiformes; family Clupeidae; genus Alosa; species Alosa sapidissima. Next base: position 26,200,578 of record NC_055966.1, on the reverse strand, counting down.
TACAACCTTCAAACGGCCCAGAACATTCTCTCCTCTCCTCTGGCTGCTGTGTTTCGCAAAAAAAAAAAGGGAAAAAAAAGATGACTCCCCCAGAGACGGCTCTGGCTCTTGCCACGACACTTTCCAAACACCTTGGCACCGGCTATGTCCACCATGACGAGGCAAGTCTGCGCTTCAACATCATGGGGAATAACAATCAAAACAATAGTTACATTTGGTCAGATGGCCCTACCCTGTACTCGCTACCCCCCCCCCCCCTTTTTTTTTGGGGTGGCCAGCACGTCACATGGGCTGGCATGAGGCTGGCATGAGGTTGGCATGAGGCTGGCATGAGGTTGGCATGAGGTTGGCATGTTTGCATGCGGAACATAAACTCGAGGTGGCTAGCACGTCACATGGGCTGGCATGAGGCTGGCATGAGGTTGGCATGAGGTTGGCATGAGGTTGGCATGAGGCTGGCATATGGTTGGCATGAGGTTGGCATGAGGCTGGCATGAGGTTGGCATGAGGTTGGCATGCGGTTGGCATGAGGTTGGCATGAGGCTGGCATGAGGTTGGCATGAGGTTGGCATGCGGTTGGCATGAGGTTGGCATGAGGCTGGCATGTTTGTGTGCAGACGAGAGCATGGTGGAAGAGTCCAGAGGGCGGAAGGTGGACATGAGGACCTTTGGTAAGGTAGAGAAAAGTCACGAGTTGGGACACGTGGAGGTCAGGGGCGAGGCCTGTCGAGTGTCCCTGCAACCTGTTAGTGGGACCGCCTGCCTGTGGGTCCTGTTGTTATAGCCCCTCTCTCATTCCAACTCAAATTCATCGTCTCTTGGAGAAGTAACCAATTATTTCCACTTTCGCCACAGTCTGGGAGTGGGAATGTAGCCTTTGTCTGAGGGGGGATTCTTAGGCCCTTGTGCAGGTGACATCATGGAGGTTTGATTTGTATACTAAACATATGTGGCCATTAAATGTAAGATTTGCACTCAGACACCCTCCCCAGATGACTATACATTAATCCTCAGTATGTATGTGTATGTGCATACAGTACAAATGGACGAGGGAACTGTAGATTTCTGGACTGTGAAACACGATGCTATAAACCTATGATCCGGGTGGCTAGGCAGTCCAGTGAACTCGCTGCTCTTGGCCCAGATAAGCTGGTGTGAAGGATGGTCATCGTTCCAGTGATTTTTCAAACAGATCTCTGTTTCTCAAGGTCACCAAATACTGTCGGCACGAAAAAGAAAATGAAAAAGAAAAAAACGGTGCTACCTACATGTAGCTCGAGTTGCTGCAGTCAACAGCTAGAGCAGCACGGCAGCTACAGTGCTGCGCTCTGGGGCCATGATTTTAAAGATTTAAAGACTCGGTGACCTTGAGAACAGAGATCTGTGTGAGTTCTCCTTAAACATTATATCCAAACTTTTGCTGTCCACTCTAGATCAAGATCTGACTCATTCCAGCTGTCAGCTATAAAAGAAGAAAGCATGAGCCAATGAGGGACTTGAGTCACTAACGCCACAACAGCTCTGATGCATTCTGGCTCTATACTCTTCCACAACAGCAGAGATAATTGATTATTTACAGTGTTTTTTAAATTCTTCACACTTTTAGGAAAGAGAGTGCAACCTGTGTTTGAGATATCTTGGCTTTCAGCAGTTCACATTATGGAGGTTGTCATGATGTTCGTGATTCATATGCTAAAACGTATGGCCACTGATATAACACACAAACCCTTAAAAAAATAACTGCAGTTATGGGAAGGTCTGAAATGCGATGCAGAACAATAGTGAAAACTGTGAAGACTGTGCAGATGACAGTGGACTTCCCCCACCATCCAGAATGACACAATGTCCACTGTGGATTCCTTTAGGTTCCTGGGATCCTGGTCACAAACTGTTCAACATCCTTCCCTCTGGTAGGCGATATAGGGCACTGTTCGCCGAAACCAGCCGACACAAAGACAGCTTCTTTCCCCAAGCAGTCACTCTGTTGGAGTCATCTCATGTATACTTCAATCTTACAATTACAATATAGTTAATTAATTAATTAATTAATTAATATATTATATTACCATTTCACTGAACTGCCTTGCACTATATTTATATTTAAATCTTAAATCTCAGACTATACTGATGTTGCACTATTCCTTCCCTCTCTGCAATTGTTATTGTATATTTTTATATTGTATATTGTACCTTGCCTGTGCCTGTTGAGGTGTCCACGACCATGGCAATCTTGACAGGGACAACAAGGAGGCGGACATCCCCAAACGCTGGCCCAGCGTTGTTCCAATTGAATCCAGTACTTAGGTGAAGCGCCCATTAGTGATGTTGTTTATGTCTATTTCACATAAACACATGATAGATGTTTTTACAACATTCCAGAAAACTCAAAATCAGTCGGAAACTGATTTGCCCACATTTTCCAAATAGGAACACCTTCTTCTTCACACTGAAGGAGTCTGGGAACGCACTTTTGCTGCTGCTAGAGCATTGCACACTGGCTAAACATGCCCCTCCCTCCCCCCCCCCCCCAACCACCCCACCCCTCCCCACCCCTTAATCTGCATGATGGTGCCAAACATGAGTCAACACAAGCCTGCCTTAGTGGGGGACACCGCTGGGGATCCCTTGACACATGTTTTATATAAATCTACAGTAGAGTCCCATGCACAACATGGAGGCAATTTAGACCCCTACAGTAAGTCATCTCAGCCGTTTTGAATACAGAGGTCTAAAACAAGAACATATCGCTTGAGTGGTGGATTTGTGTCTTATCATTTGTGCTGCACTTCATCAAGGTCAAGTTTTGTGCCATGGTCGACCTAAACATTTTACACATCAAAAATGTGAGAATACACAATTCACAAAAATTACACAGAGACACCGATATAGACACACACACACAAACCTCTCAGGCTAGGCCAAAGCATGTTTGATGCAGCCACATGTTTGATGCAGGCTAGTCATGGTTCAGAAACACTCTACACACGCTTCAATGCATAATGTTCCATTGCCTCGAGAAACTTCTTTGGTGCCAGACCTTTGTGGAGATCTATAGGCTTGGCAACGGCACAGAAAAACATGAGTGGACATATTTTAGACTAAGGGGAGGACAAGACGGCAGTGCAGGAGTGAGGGGTTTGGGGCAGACTTCAACACGAAGCAGGAAGTACTATAATAGCCTGTTTCCTGTGCTATAAGTAATGGCCGATTGGGGTCTGGCTATCCTGGCTCTCAATCTAACATCATGGAGACGGCTGTTTATAGTTTACCCTGCATATTCATCACTGTGTTAATGTTAGTGTGTTGTTATTGTTGTGAGGTGATTTGCGGATGGCTGTGTGTAGTTCTCATGCTCAACATAGTGCTGTCTGTTTTCAGTCATGGTGCTGTAATTGTTTCCTGTGTAAGTGTCGAGAGAATAAAGTATGTGTGGGATTCATCACACAACATATTCTTTGGGTAAGAGGGTTAAGGCTGCCAGTCTTATGACGTCATTTTCTATATTTTTGATATGTTGCTGAGTAGATCATAAACAGCAAAGAAAAGTGATTGATAATGACTGACTGACTATTATTGTGTTACATGCTTCAAATGTAAAGCACTTTGAGCTGCATTCTGTGTATGAAAGGTGCTATACAAATAAAGCTTATTATTATTATTATATTATTGTTTTTGGTGCCGTTAATTCATTCTGTTGCATATAGTCACTGGTGCAAACTTCGTTGTTAAAAGTGCATTGTTAAAAATGTTGGTTGTCTTTCAGGCCTTTTGGATGTGATCTTTGGCTTAGCTTGTATTACAGTAATAGAGCTAGCCAGCGTGACCTGCTTCTGACCTGGTTTCTATCTTTGGATTGTGTTGTTGGATTGTACTCTTGAGCCAAAGTGCTATTATATTGCTCTGAGTTAACTGTACTCACTGATAACTGCAATGAGTATCTCTCTCTTGGGTTGTGTATTCCATTGTTATTAATATTGTACGTAAAGTCACACCTACTGATAAATGTAATGTCTTATGTTTGTGAAGTGTCCTCAGCTTTGTGGGTTGTGTATTCCATTGTTATTAATATTGTACGTAAAGTCACACCTACTGATAAATGTAATGTCTTATGTTTGTGAAGTGTCCTCAGCTTTGTGCCGTTCATTTAGCAGTTCATTTAGCCGTGCCCACCATTAATAACAGCACTGTGCTTTGTTTGCCCCAGGTCGTACGTAATGGCACTCTTATTTCTTGGTGTTATTATGGCAAACCCTTCACATACAGCCCTGCAGTGGTTACTGTTGTCTGTGAAGGAGTTTATAAGGTGACAGATGGCTTGCTAGTGTCGATGGAAGATGTACTCTCTTAGGTCCCAAAAGTCACTGGAGAGAGAGAGAGAGAGAGAGAGAGTTCAGTGATGGACAGTGCTGTCATTCTGATGGATGGAGGCTCTTGTTGGTTCAGACTCCTGCTGTTGAGTTGCACAATCCCTTGGTGTTTTACATGATTTCTCCATGTTTATTGTTTCAGAGCGTAGCCAAGATCCCATTGTGCAAGCGGCAGTACTTACCCCCCAAACACTAACACAGGGGAGCTGTCAGTCAAATATCAGCAGGCCAATCGGGAGGTACAGAGAGCACCCACCCCCAATAAACATTTACACACACACACACACACACACTCACACTTACTCATACACACACAAACATTTATACATAAACAGATGCAGCAAAGTTGGCCCACAGAAAGCAATACACACATGCATTTGACACTGATAAATCTTACTAAAATCATTTGATCCACAAAACACTCACATAAACAAACTCACTTACATGTGTGTGCATGCACACACACACATAGAGAGCACCCACCCCCAATAAACATTTACACACACACACACTTACATATACACATGCACATACACGGGCACACACACACACACACACACACGCACACACATTGCCAGATGCACACACACACACACACACATTGCCAGATGCACACACACACACACACACACACACACACACACACACACACACACACATGGGTTGTATTGTTTTGTAAACTGTATCTTACCAGCCTTGTCACGATGTAACTCCACAGAAATGAGGTCCGTTCCTGGCCAGGCCCCTCTCCACTTCCCAGAAAGCGCCCAGTCCAGCAGACCGTCTACCTCTGTCTTTTCTTTCCCGCACTGTTTGTGTGTGTGTGTGTGTGTGTGTGTGTGTGTGTGTGTGTGCGCGCATGCAATGGCTTTGAAGAGCATGCAACATTGCCCAATGAGAAGTCTTTGATGGGAAATTGTTGTATAATCTTACAGATGTTCATCCCATTACCCCATCAAACACAGTTTCATGTTTTACTAGAAATGATGAAACAATTAGGCACTAGATCAATGAGTAAAATCAATTTAAATTTAAATGTGGAGATAAAGTGCAGTTGAAAAAGGGAAAGCAAATCAAATATGAATTCTCACTGAGGCCAAGCAGGGTGGCCTTTTAATTGACCGCAGATCAACACCTTAACCAACCAGTGGCAATTATTACAAGAAATAATACCGTACATTGTGTGATGCACTGCTATTAAACTATACATGCTTAACAAGCCTATAAAATACTATAAAGTATAGTAAACACACACACACATGTTAGCGAGAAATAGATGGCAGCTTACAAATAGAACGGCATGAAGGAAAAGAGAGTCTCCTGTTCAGGTGTGTACTGGCAAACTGCTGTCGTATATCGCACCAGCGTTGCCTCGGTAACAGCTGATTGTGATGACACAGTTGCACCCAAAGATTCTAGAACGCTGCTCTTCTGCGGATGAAGATGCGTCCTTGATGTGTCAGTAGACACAGTCACAGGCCAACAGCGCCCCCTGTAGGTATATGTTGTTGCCACACTTCCATATGTAATGGACACTTAGGCAGGTGCCATCCACTTAGAATGGAAAAGAGAAAAGATGAAGTGGTGGAGGTGGTGGAGAACTATAAATATCTGGGGGTTCACATACTGTAGACAATAAACTGGCCTGGAAGCAAAACACTGAGGCTGTCTACAAGAAGGGTCAAAGCAGGCTCTATTTCTTTAGGAAGCTTAAATCTTTTAATGTGTGTACTAAGATGTTACAAATGTTTTATCAGTCTGTGGTAGCAAGTGCAATTTTCTTTGCTGTCATCTGCTGGGGTAGCAGTATCAGACTCTAACAGTCTGAACAAGCTGATTAGGAAAGCAGGCTCTGTGCTGAGGACTACTCTAGAGCCTCTAGAGTTGGTGGTGGAAAGAAGTATGTTGCAGAAATTGTTACACATTATGGACAATGCATCACATCCCCTACACAGTACACTGGTAAAACAACAAAGTGTTTTTTTTTTTTGGCGGTTTCGCCAACTCAGTTGCAGTCAGGACAGATATAAGAAAACTTTCTTACCCACAGCAATAGCACTGTACAATGACTCTCCTTTGAGTAGAGAGAGACGACTTATCTTTTAATCTTTTATATCTAATATGGAGGCAATTGTCTTGATTTATGTCTTATTAGGCAGTTACACTTTGGTACTTGGATGTGTACAGTATGGTACTTTGACAGCTACCACATGCTATGTCTTGTGTGTGAAAGTATTTTTTTTGTTTATGTATGTGGACTAAATGTGTGCTTGCTGTATGTTCTTAAGCCTGCTGAAACAACTAAATTTCCCTGTGGGATAATTAAAGTATATCTATCTATCGAAGTCACTGCCTGTAGGCATGGACCCCACAGGTGAAAGCCAGGTGTTGTAAACCCCATACCTGAAAGACAGAAGTCACCAGCCACTCAATAGGAAATCAAATCTGCTAGCCACTTTCATATTTCACCAGCATTTGGCTGGTGACTGGTGCTAATTTAATCCCTACATACTGTATGAGTGAAGTATTTGCTGCCCCACTGCGAACTTTCTTACTTTTTTGTCTCTAAACCCAAACACACACACACACACACACAAACTCATAGAGATACATTTCCACACACACACACACACACACACACACACACACACACACTCCCAATTGCATGGTTCACTTCAGTTCAGTGAAAACAAACGGCAACAGTTTGGAGGTCAGTGTGCTGGTGCCAAGGACTTCCATGTGCTTATCACTCTGCACCATAAAAGGAAATTGATACTGTGTCTCATTACCAGCACTGTCATCTTTCCAGTGCACTTTAATGCAGTATACTGAGAGGTACACCGTTTGTGTTTACTCGTGTAGTGTGGTACCGTTTGTGTTTACTCGTGTGGTGTGGTTTCCAAACACAAATACTGTGCACTGACAGAAAATGACTGCACCATCAATGCAACAATATTTGACTGGCATTTCAAAAAGACATTAGTGGACCCTCTCCGCTACACAGCCATGAGTGTCATGTGTAATCTCTCCCTGTCTTTCTATCAACAATCAGCTTTGTGACTGTCATGAGGGCTCCATCCGGGTACCCATAATGCATTGCATGTCACTGTAATGGCCAGTGTGAACACATACTGTATATGCACTGAAAATAGAACATGCGGAAGTGCGGAAGATCACGAATGGGGTCAGAGTATGGACTTGGATAGAATCAGGTGCTGATGCAACTCAGAGTCGTCTGCAGGTCTAAAATAATATCCAATAATCAGTGGAATGATTTAGTGCTGCTGATCCATACAGAAAGGTCATCCACTTTTCTCTTCTGGACCCTGGATTTATCGGCAGGTCTGCCGAATCCGAGCATCAGTGGTATGACTGCTGACGTATACGGAGTGGTCCTCCTCCTTTCTCCTCTGCTGCCTCTCTTCCTGCCCTCATAAACTCTCTCTCTATCTCTCGCTCTCTCTCTCTCGCTCTCTCCCTCCCTCTGTCTTTTCCCTGACCACCCGCCTCCAGCCAGGGAAAACTCAGACATGCTCAGAGACAAACAGACGGGGAGGGGCAGAGCATCGGTCAGGAACACCACCGCGCTCCTTTATCTTGGCGGTTGCCCGCAGGGAGTGCTGGGAAACAGGTTTGGTCACCTTGGAATAATATAACATCTTTTTTAATCTAAGCACAAGACACCAGTCAGAGTGTTCACAAATGTTCTTTGGAAAGTAAACAACCTGTTGTTGACAAATAGTTTCTTTAATTGGTTTTGGTCAGCTCTTAAAAAAAAAGGTGGCCATAATAACTCATAAAAGACCCAATCAGTGAAAAATGTGTGCGCGCATACACACACACACACACACACACACACACATACACACAGAGAGAGAGAGAGAGCAATAATAAATACACTTTCTTTCACAGCTAAAGCCCATTGTGAGTGGCTTGTGTGAGCGATGTGCCTGGTGTGTGTTGACTAAAGGTGTGTGTGTGTGTGTGTGTGTGTGTGTGATGGCAGGGGGGCTGATGGTGGGGGTGGGGGGGGGGGGGGGGGGGGGTTGCTGCACCCAGAGACCCAGGATGGAGAGAGAGGCAGCAGTGGAGTGGCCGGGGCCGGAGCTTGAGGAGAGAAGAGGCTATTGGATTTGGTGCTGGTGGCTCCACTGAGTCCCAGCCAACCACCATCCAGCCCTCTCTGTCATTCACTCGCTCTTTTTATGCTCTCTCTCTCTCTTTTTCTCTCTCTCTCTCTCACACACACACACATACACACACTCTTTCTCTCACTCACACAAACTTTCACTCGCACTCTCCCTCCCTTTCTCTCTTGCTCTCTCTACTTCTTTCTCTTCTTCCCTGTCTTTCCTTTTCCTTTTTTCCCTCTCTCTCCCTCCATCTCTCTCTCTCTCTCTCTCGTTCCCACTGATTTAGAGCTTTGACTGCTCTGACTGGAGGTCACTCTCCACAGGTGACTTCAGGGGTGAAACGCCAGCCAGACCCCCCACCACCACCACCACCACCACCACCCCCACTCCCCCAAACACACACACACACACACACACACACACACACACACACACTCGCTTGCACCCACTGCTTCTGATTTCGCTCTCATTAACACTGCCTATGTATACACAAACACACACATTTTTACTGAATACACAGGTGGTCTTCTTCTCACACTCACACACATTCACCTAGCAATCACACCCAAACATTCCCCCCACCACACACCATACGCACACACACGGACACACGCACATACACACGGACACACACACACACGGACACACACACACACACACTGCGAGAGCTCTATTCTTCTTGCTCCGTCACGGTGAGGCACTGGGTAGTAGAGCAGTGCGTCTGGGCCCAAGTCACTACTAAGTCAGTTGCCAGGGCCAGACAATGGCATTAAACCTGATGGACAAAGACCAGGGGACAGGGGTCAATCAAGGGGTGTGACCACACGCAGCCCTCCCATTGGACGGAGACGGGTTCCCAGGGGCACCAACTCACGGTCATCAATCACTGCTGGGCACCAGAAGTAACCTGGGCTTGAGGAGGTACAGTGTCCACCAATACCGGGAACACAAAGACCCCACGAAACAAAACACCAGGTGCCACTCTGGTGCTGTTCCTCACCATAATTACCTACACACATAATCACCAGAGACTCTGGTGCTGTTCCTCACCATAATTACCAACACACATAATCACCAGAGACTATGGTGCTGTTCCTCACCTTAATTACCTACACACATAAACACCAGAGACTATGGCGCTGTTCCGCAATTACCTACATTCATTCTCTATATAATGATTACTACTGTAGCATAACTGTAATCTATCTAAAGACTGTAAGTAAGGAATAAGTATCAGTAGTAGGTTTAGTTTTGAAGGTATGATGACAAGGCATGGTTCCAATGTTTCTATGTCCTGACCTAGACACCTGGAACAAAGAAAGAAATACAGCACACCTGAGACTAAGACAAGTATGAGCCTTACACTAAGGAGGATGGGGAAGTCCAGTTCTATGAGTGTTAGGCCACCGGTTGGTACAGGTCAACTGAGGAGAAGGTCATGGCATGACATGACATGGCATTTAAAGTGTGTGGCAAATCATGCGCACACATATCTCACCACTTCTATTTCACACACACACACACACACACACACACACACACACACACACACACACACACACACACACCAGTATACACACAAGAGCCAGCAGCAAGCAATTGCAGAAAGTAATCTGTAGTCGGTGAACAATCTCTCCATATCTCTGGCAAGGAACCCAAGTGTTTCCCACAAGTAGAGCAATCGATTGCACCCTTATCTATGCCCTGACTCACAAACCAGTCTGTGAGGTTGTCGGAGTGTTGGCATTGGTATTACTGCTCTCTCTCTCTCTCTCTCTCTCTCTCTCTCTCTCTCTCTCTCTCTCTCTCTCTCTCTCTCTCTCTCTCTTTCAGATTTCACACGTTTCCCTGACACCAAGATGGAATCGGGGAAACTTGGCCGACTTCTCTGTTTTGGGTTGACATTGGGTTGATTTCATCTCCAACTGACTTCCTTTCCAGGAAGCCCAACAATGTTGGAGCGGTAATCGGATTATTCCAGTTGTGAGATGATTCTGAGGCTGTACCAGGAATTTGGGTTATGCACAGAAGAGACTCAGAGAAGAGGCCCGGAATGCAGGAGCAGTCAGGACACTAGATCACAAATATTTACACTGAACAACACCGCCCCCTTATGGAGCTAAGGAGTCATGGCACTATGAAGGGAGGTTTTAAAAAAAAAAGTTGCATTAAGTCCTTAGTTTGAGTTAGCAATGCAGTTTCCAAAGGTAAATCGTTTGGCTGACAATATACATTAGCAGAGATCACACATGGCCCCAACTGTAGCCAGTTTTAAATCTAGACTTAAGACCAAACTGTTCTAACTGTGCTAACTGTGCCGAGTTACAAATTCTGAATCTGCCGTGATAATTATTCTACTTTGTCTTTTATTACTTTTTTACTACTTTTGCCTTTGTTTTTTGCTTACTAATTATTCTTTATTTTTAAATTATTTTACCTTGTGTTTTATGTTTTCTTTGATCTTTACATTTTAACTATTCTTTGACTATATTGCTCTTCAATGCTTTTATTTGTTATTATTGTTTGGTTTTGTTTATGTAAAGCACATTGAATGACCTCTGTGTATGAAATGCGCTATAAACTTGACTTGACTTGACATGATCAGAAAAAACCCATTCAAATAAATGGCATAACTAAGATGAGCACATCTGTGCTGATTAGTAGGCTAATCTATTTGTCATTTCTGCTATATCAGTACTTCAGAAGTAATCCTAAACTAACATCATCATACTTTTAACGGTCAACAGATACACAGTGTAAATACAAAAAGTCAACACCAGAAGCAAATGTCCTTCTTTCATACATGTCAGATGAACCACTCCCTGTGAGGTGGATTTCTTGAGAGGAAGTAGCCTACCTGGAACTTGGAGTGACTGTCACGAATGTGATGTCTTAACCGTCATCATTTTACTGCCTGCAGGTGAACTGGGGGGACCGGAGCATTGCCCAATCACAGAGAAGGTGCAGGTAGGACAAAGGGGAGGGGCCAGTTCCGAGTGACATGTGGGATTTCAATCTAACATGCAGGTGACAAAATCGCCAGTCAGCTAAGACATCAGGCAGAGACGGACAGAGATAGAGAAAAGTCCACCAGGTCAGTCAGTGTGAACGAGAGAGAAGTAAACCAGTCCACCTGTTGAAAGACACACAGAGAGACAGACAGGAAAAAAGAGGGCATGTCTACCTGAACAGATGAAGTGAGAGATTGTGGTAGAGAGAAAAGGTGGCTTTTCAACTTGATGATAGATAAAGCAAGAAAAAAGAAGAGAAACAGCCAGTGCATCAGGCAAAAGAGACAGGTAGAGGAGGAGACAGAGAGAGAGAGAGGGAGAGAGAGAGAGAGAGAAGGGGACATAGGGAAAGAGAGATAATGCTAAAAGAGGGAAGGCAGAGTGATACTGAAGAGTGAGAAAGGGCTATACTGTACATATCATATAGATATCCTATATATATATATATATATATATATATCCAGAGAGAGAGACTGAGTGAAAGGAAACACACCTGAGAGAGGAGGAGTACTACAGACCCTTGCAGCCCAGCTGAATCTGAAAGCCATGCAGATGCTCCTGACTCTGGTGCTGCTCCTGAGTTGGATGACACACACCATGGCATCTCCCCCAACAGCCAGCGCCCCTGGAGACATCCTCATCGGTGCGCTCTTCCCAATCCACGCCAGAGCCAAAGTTCCAACCACGTATCAGCCAGACTTGAGCCAGCCCCAACCTGCGGTCTGCGTAGAGTGAGTACCTGGACACTGCCACCGACCAGGGCTTATATTATGTATTCATTTGTTTATTTGATAGGGACAATACTCATTAATTGACACACAAAGTTGTAAATAAGCCGGAGTTACAGTAGCTGTGAGTGCTAGTTTTCATCCGTTGGCTTAGTTCTTAAAAAGTTATCCTCCTATCAATAGATTTATTAGACTTTAGACTTAGCTAAATGAATAAATGCAAATGTCAAATGTTGACATGTCCTTGTTTTGTAAAACAGAGAGAGGATTATTTTAAGAAAGCAACATTTTGAAGCACACAATTATTATTTCATTTAAAAATAATTGTCTAACTTACAACTGGATAAGACTGTTATTTATTACTTGTTTGTGTGCATGCATTTATCATTAATGAGAGGAAAGTACCACAGTTTAAATAAACTACTGAGCAGAAAAGACAGGTGTTAATGGTTTATAATCTATTAATGATGACGTAGGTGTTTGGACGACCATTGTATTACCGTGTGTTTCATGCTAAGAGCATGAAAAAAAAAAAATTTTGAAAAAATTTTGAAAAAAAAAAATTTTGCGAACTGCTCTGTTTAAAATAGTAGGCTTCAATAAAATAAAATTTGCATTTTATACTAGCAAAATGCATTCTGGTTAATTGGGCTCTTATTAAATGCAATAAAATTATTATGATAAAATAATTTTATGATATAATATTATGATATGTCCCTGTGAATCAGTTATATAATGATGGTATATAATGATACTATAATACATTATCATTACAGCTTTATTACTGTACATATGAATGAGTGTTTGCTTTCTCAGTTATATGTCAATAGTCAAACACGCAAAGGTCTATTGGACGGGTTCCTTATTTTCCCTTCCTCCATGGGTATTGTTTCTCTAACAGCTTGAATACGGCTCGTGTCTCTGAAGCCTTGGTCATGATCCAGGCGGTGGAGGAGGCCAATCGCTCCGAGGCACTCACAAAGCTGGGCATCACGCTGGGCTACCACATCCACGACTCCTGCTCCGACATCACCACGGCCCTGCGGGCGTCCAAGGACTTCACGGAAGGCATCAGCTCGACAAAAAGTGGCGCAAGCAACAGCAGTGGTGGCTGCCAGGCCTGTGGCAATGGCTCTGTGTGCACCCAGTCAGTGGTGGCTGTGGTGGGAGCGTCCTTCTCGGAACTTTCCATCGCTCTGGCACGGGTGCTCACCCTGGAGCTTATCCCACAGGTAGAGTTGGGGTGGAAGGGATGCAGGTGGGACAAGGGTTATCTCTCATACCCCTTTCCCTTCATGAAGTTTAGATGTTAGATAGATAGATAGATAGATAGATAGATAGATAGATAGATGTGCTGTTTGCACTTCTACACTTTTATTTTGCTCTCTTTTCTCATCTGTGTCTCAACTGATGTGAAAAGAACTGTGCTGTAGAGGTAAACTCATCTTTATTTCCTGCCTCACTTGCATCACAGATCAGTTACTCATCCACAGCCACCATCCTGAGTGACAAGCTTCGTTTTCCTGCCTTCTTGAGGACCGTGCCCAATGACATGTACCAGACTCGCGCCATGGCGAAGTTGCTAAGCGACAACCTCTGGAACTGGGTGGGCGTGATCACGATGGACGGCGACTACGGAAGCTCGGCACTAGATAGCTTCGCCTCAGAGGCGGCACAAAAGGGCATCTGCCTGGCCTTTAAGGAGATTCTGCCCGAATCAGTGAACGACCCCAATGTGAACAGCTCTATCCGCCAGGCAGTCCAAAGCATCCGCAGCAACTGGAAGGCGAAGGTGATTGTGTCCTTTGCCAAAGCGGAGTACATGCGGCAGGTGTTTGAGGAGCTGCAGGGTGGTCCCGCCGAGGACAGAGTGTGGATCGCCAGTGACAGTTGGTCCACCAACGGCATCGAGCTGGCGCACATTGATTTCGGCTCCATTGGGAAGGTCGTGGGGTTCACCTTCAAGAGCGGCAACATTGCACCCTTCCAGCAGTACCTCAGGGAGCTGAGGAGAGATGTGTATATGAGCGAGCACACAAACATGCCATTTATGAGGAAGTTCTACCAGACCGTGGATCCAGACAAGGCGACAGCCATCCTGTTGAACAACACAGCCTCAGATTCAGTCTTCAGCATCCAGATGGCCATCAGCGCAATAACCCAGGCCATAGTGGACCGGTGTGCTAAAAGAAATGACTGCAAGACTCCTGGAGCACTCAAGCCATGGCAGGTATGACACATGAAACACACAGCATAGACATACACACCATACAGACAACACTCACTGCATAACACACAACACACAGACAGCACTCACTGCATAACACACAATACACAAACAACACTCATTGCGTAACACACAACACACAGACAACACTCACTGCATAAGACGCAACCAGGGCTTTGAACCAGAATTTTTTTCCAATTGATTCGTTCCGAACAGAAACAACATTTTAACGTTTCCGGTTTTTGGTTCAACACTGAAATTGACGTTCCTGAAGTGGTTAGAACAAAAAAATAAAATTCCCGAACCGGTTAATAACGTTCCCATGTCTGCGGGACATACAAATAAGTAGGCTGAACATTAGGACTTTAAAATTATATTTCATTTAATTTTATTTGTCAATCTCCCTCCTTTGCTTTTTTGTAAGATAGCCTTACCTGTGAAGCACTTTGGGTCAAGTTTTGCCATGTTAACCTATGGAGACCGACGGCCTGTCACTAAATGCTCTACTGAATAAGCATCAAGTCAAACCTTTAAATGAAAAACACTCTTTAATAATAAACAAAAAAAAACGCTAATATGTAAACTTGTGACCATCAAAAATCGTTTATAGCCTGTAACTCCATGATACCGGGATGTAACAGGAAGGCATTTGGCTGAGCAACGGAGGTTAATATGCTCTATGTTTTGTCCAAATGATGACTGTCTATCATCGTTGCACTCGGAGAAAACCGGAATGTTTCATTCGTCCCCCGTTTCAATAGACCTCTCCAGAATAAGTCCCGCCTCCGTAACTTCCGTATCCATCCAACTTCCGATTGTCTATGGGAAGTAACATGGCGTTTCGAAATATCATACCGGTAAAACATCTGTAGGTAGGCACCGACAATCAAAAAATCCAGAGGAAACTAGATGGCAGAAGTGTGTAGGCCAATCTGCCCAGCAGCTTTTTCTACTTTGTCACCTACAGAGTTTGACAGGTACATCTTTCAAAACGCCATGCTATTTCCCATAGACATTTGACGACCGAAGGTTGGATGGATACGGAAGTTAGGAGGCGGGACTTATTCTGGAGAGGTCTATCGTCCCGGTTGTACCCTAAACGACGGGAAGTGATGTGAACCTCACCACGTCATATTACACAGAAGTTTCTGGTTTCTGTAGCAAAACATCAAAAGTTTCTGGTTTTCGTTTTCGTTCCGTGAACCGGTTCAAAGCCTTGCCTTGCTGTGTGATCACACACAGTAGGCCTACAATTAGCCTACTGCTTAAATAGAACAGTAGATTTATTGACTTTTCTTCAGTAAGCCTAACACAGTTGATCAAGCTAACTGACAAACAAAGGGTTAGAAAGGTTCAAATAAGATCTGAGTCTGAGAACAAGAGGTTTAATTTCACATTCACTTGATCTCTTGATCGTCTTGAATCTTTTTGTTGTCACTGTCTTCTCCATTTCAGCTGCTCGGTCCCCTAAAAAGAGCAACGTTTGAGATGGAAGGAAAGAAATACAGTTTTGATAAAAACGGAGATGTGAACCTGGGTTATGACATCACCATCTGGAGGACCAGCAGAGGGTCCTTAGGTACCTTCGACGTGGTAGCCGAGTATCACTCTGTCAACAACTCCATTACCCCAACCAGCCGCGAGATGCGAAGCCAGCTTCACCTCTTCAAGGTGATTGAATCAGTCAAAACAATAGACCTATAAAATAACATGGCGTTTTGAAAGATCGTACCTGTCAAACTCTGTAGGTGACAAAGTACTTAAACGGCACCGACAATCAAAAAATCCAGTGGAAACTAGATGGCAGAAGTGTGTAGGCCAATCTGCCCAGCAGCTTTTTCTACTTTGTCACCTACAGAGTTTGACAGGTACAATCTTTCAAAACGCCATGTTATTTCCCATAGACATTTGACGACCGAAGGTTGGATGGATACGGAAGTTAGTCAGCTAGGTTCATTCAGGATGGATACGGAAGTTAGTCAGCTAGGTTCATTCAGAAAAAATGACAGGCATGTCATTCAAAAACCCTTGTGAAGAGACAAACACACACCCACACACACACAGCACAATGGCCCTGAAGGTTTGCTCAACAACAGTAGAGTGCTTTCACGTCAGACACATGAACAGATAACCTGACTCTCGCCAGATGAATTTTGTTCCGCCTAGCTCCACTCTACTCTACTCATCCATCTGGGATCAATCCATTGGAGTGTTGCTTCAGAAGGCTGAGCCTAATCAAAAAATGCTTGCATAAGATTGGATAAGCCACTTGTCCGTCATGTATTGACATGCTACTTCAACCACTCACATCGAAGCCAACCCGTGACGCTGAGAACAGTCTCACAGTCGCTTCTACGCTACATCACATCTATGAAACTCCCGCCCTGCGTCCTGATTGGCTCTACCATAAAATGTGGTGCAGAAATCACTCTCAACGGAAGAGGTCCCAGATGGATGTGAGTGAAGCTAGGCGGAGCTAAGCGGAACGAAATCTGGCGAGAGTCAGGTTAATGAACAGATAAAGCTGTTAAAAACTCTTAGGCTTTCAATTGGAATTGACGGGTCATTTATATGTGATCAAAGGAAAGAGGACAAATTTGCATACAGCAGTGTGCAGATCATTTGTTTCCTTATTTCCCTTTTCAAGTTCAACAGTTTATTGCCATGTCAATACAGTTGATTGGAATTTGTCTTGGTGCTAATTAGGTTAAAAAAAAAGGCAATACACACACAGGATCATACAGTAGGGCCTACATAAAAGACAATCACATAGACAATCATTCAAACCAGTAAAACAAAACCTTGTGCTATTGCAACTTCTCATAAAGTGTCCTTGTGCCATCTATAAAGTGCATTTGAATAAGGTGCATTTAGTACATGTTTACTCTGCCAGGTGTCTGAGCATTAAAGAGCCTAACAGTGGCAGGGGAAGTACTGTTACAAAAGCGGGCTTTGCTTATAATGAGGTTGGTGTTGACCTCCCACTTCAGGGACATATGGTGGTGCCAAGAAATTTAAACTTTGTGTATTGTGTGCCAAGAAATTTAAAACTGGACACTCTCTCCACTGCCTGATCATCAATGATCAGTGGGGAGTGAACTAACCTTTTTTTCCTCATGGATGGGGGTAATGAGTAATGTTACTGTAATCTGATTACTTGCCTGTGTAACAAAGTAAAGAAATGCATTGTAGTTTAAATTTCAGTAAGTGCATTACAGTTGCTGGATTATTGAAACATTCTTTCCTGCATTACCTCGGCCAATACTTGATTTTTTTTTTGTGCTGTTGAATAATACAATATAGTGCAGTAAACCAGATAAGCGTAAAGTGCAACACTTTCTCTATAGGCAGCTGTATGTGGCCATACATCCTCATTGGAAACAACAAAAAAGACAGGTGTTTAGAAAATGACTCTATGGACACTCAGCCTAAAATGACTAGAAAGTTCTAAATGGCAGCTGACCCCTAAACTGAACTGGCCAGGTCAGTCAAGGTCACCAGGGCCAGCAGCCATGATCTCTCAGTGGCATCATATCCACCAAGTGTTTTGAAGTGGTGATAAGAAACTGTGCTGTGACTGACATGATATCTCCACTTCCCACTTCCCACTTCTCTCCTTCCACTTCCCACTTCCTCCCACTTCCTATTTCCTCCCACTTCCCACTTCCTTCCACTTCCCACCTCCTGCTTCTTCCTCTGTGTGAGAGGGAGTTAAGTCATTTAGAGACGAATGACCGCGTCGCAGGAAGTGCATCATAACAATGGGACGCCAGACCCTCTTGTAACAGCTGTACTCAGTGATACTGCAGACTCGTAAAAGTAGTTAGAAAATAAGAAGGTCTGAGGTCTCTAAATGACTTAACCCCTACTGTGTGTGTCCACCAGGATGTGGTGTCGAAGTGCTCCAACAGCTGTGAGCCAGGAGAAATGAAGAAGAGTGTAGAGGGCCAACACACCTGCTGCTACGAGTGCATCAACTGCACTGCAGACCATTACTCCAATGACACGGGTGAGTCTCTCTCACACCCACACACAGACACATACATACACCCCCCCCTCCACACACACACACACACACACCCACAGTGTCAGTCCAATTTCCATATCTCCAAACAGAGGAGAGCTAATATTTACACAGACAGAGCAAGGTGAGAGAGAAAAAGATCAGCCCTTTATGGACACATAAACACTGAAAGGAAAAGTTCAGTGATTTTCCACTTACATAAAAAGCTTGACTGAGACTTGATGAGGGTGTTTTACAAAATGACCTCAAGGGCCATCCACTTTGCATTCTAAGAGCATGTCTTTACAATCTGCCTCTGAACCATGCCAAACTCATCAAGAGAACATTGCATGATGGTAAACATAAAATGTATGTAAATATAAATAAAAACACATATTTTGTTACGCTCTCCTGATTGTCAGATGCGGACCAGTGCCTGAGTTGTAATGCTAGCATAGAGTGGGCCCCAGTCAGAAGCACGTCCTGCAGACTGAAGACCCTGGAGCTGCTGGACTGGAAAGACGGCTTCGCCATCGTGCTGCTGACCTTGGCCGCGCTGGGCGTCATCATGGCACTGGTCATAGGCGTGCTGTTCCTGTGGCAACGGAACACGCCTGTGGTGAGGGCGGCGGGGGGTCCGCTGTGCCAGATCATCCTCCTGTCCTTGACAGGGAGCTACGTCAGCGTGGTGTTCTTCGTGGGACATCCGAGCAGCATCAAGTGCAAGGTACTCTCGCAGCACACGCTAACAACAGGCCACAACTTCACTCCCGTACACTTTTTGTTAAAGGCCGTGAATTGTTTTCACTCACTGCTCTCTGGCCTCTGCCTGTAAGCCTCCGTTGGTCTAGTAGCTGTCCTTTTTTCTTCCATAAAGCGTCATTCTTTCGTCATTGCTGTATATGAGATGTTGCACTGGTAAGGGAATGTGCAGTACTGTACCAAGGACAAACCAGCCTCTGTAGTGAATAACTCTTATGGGCAGCCGTGGCCTACTGGTTAGCGGAAGGTTACCGGTTCGAACCCCGACCAGTAGGAACGGCTGAAGTGCCCTTGAGCAAGGCACCTAACCCCTCACTGCTCCCCGAGCGCCGCTGTTGTAGCAGGCATCTCACTGCGTCGGGATTAGTGTGTGCTTCACCTTACTGTGTGTTCACTGTGTGCTGAGTGTGTTTCACTAATTCACGGATTGGGATAAATGCAGAGACCAAATTTCCCTCACGGGATCAAAAGAGTATACATACTATACTTATACTTATAGCCTACAGTGGTTTGTACATTTTTTATTTATGTGGTCAGCATTTCTTACAGTTTGCTATTGTTTCTGTAAGTTATGTGGGTCTGGATCTGAAAGTGTCATATTTCATATTGAAAGCACATTTCCCTTTTGGCTGGTGTACAGCATTATGACTCCTGCTGTGTGTGATGTGAATAATATACCTGTACGTGGCACATTTTTTTTATTTATACTTATTTTAGGACTGCTGTTGACCATTGCTAGTGACTATGTTTTGGGCTCCTGATAGAGTTTACTATGCAACTGCCCTAACTAGCTGGCCTCTGTTACTTCAGTCCATAAAGCTTTTGGAGAACGATACTGCCCTGCCATAGAGCTCATTTCCTCATCCTGAGTTACCGGTTTGATTGTTTTATTTTGAGGATTTTGGCTAGGACCAAATTACCCAGCTATTATTGTCTCAGGTCACAGATAGTATTTCGCATATGGTATGCAAGCACTCCCAAAGCCTCTGAAGGCTTAAGTTATATTGCAAACAACTCATCTATATTATATTTTATCACGTCTGCTCGCGGACCACTTGGGATAGCTTGCAGACCACCAATGATCCCTGGACCACACTTTGAGAAACACTGGTCTACGAATATGACAGTGGTCCAGTCAAATCTTTTACTGTCTATGGTCAAATCCCAGCCGAGCTATAACTGTAGCTCGACTTACCTGTGCATGTAAACATACTGACTGACAAAAAATCAGAATGAGTAATTATAACAGACGAGTAGCCCTGTGGACACACAATGTTGTTGGAAAATTGAGATGTGTGAAACACTATTTGACTCAAATGGTAATCAGAAATAATTTGTTATAAAAAAAGACTAAAATGTGTTGACTAAAACTGACTAAGACTAAGATACCTTTAGTTTTCTTTTGACTAAAACTAGACTAAAATGACGAGACTTTTAGTCGACTAAAATTTGACTAACAAAAATGATATTTGAATGACTAAATATGACAAAGACTAAAAAGGACATTTTGTCACAAGACTAAGACTAAATTAAAAATAGGTGATAAAATTAACACTATAATGTTGTTTACACGTTCCAAATTATTATGCAAATTACAGTCGATGCAAATTACAGTCAGCAAATGACAGTATCATTTTCAAGTCATCAACCATTAGAGTATAATTAGAATTTTATTGAACAAACCTCCCAATGATAACAGTATTTTGCTTTTAAAAATAAAAAACTCAAAATGCACTGTTCCAAATTATTATGCACAACAGAGTTTCAAGAGATTTTATAGGTTGTAAAGAACTAAAATTGGTAATTTGTTGAATTTGCAGCATTAGGAGGTGATATAAATAAAATCAAAAGTTATTTCAATCAAAAACATCTTAACACGCCAAGTTACATGTTCACATAGGACCCCTTCATTGATATCACCTTCACAATTCTTGCATCCATTGAACTTGTGAGTTCTTGCAGAGTTTCTGCTTTAATGTCTTTGCAGAATAGCTTCCCAGAGCTAACCTGACCCTAGCCAGATGAATTACGCTCCGCCTAGCTCCACTCATCCATCTGGAACCGATCCATTGAAGTATTGCTTCAGAAGGCTGGGCCTAATCAAAAAATGCTTGCATATGATTGAATAAGCCACTTGTCCGTCATCTATTGACGTGCTACTTCAACCACTCACATCGAAGCCAACCCGTGACGCTAATAACAGTCTCACAGTCGCTTCTACGCTATGTCACATCTATGAAACTCCCGCCCTGCGTCCTGATTGGCTGAACCATAAAGTCGGTTGCAGAAATCACTCTCAATGGAAGAGGTCCCAGATGGATGTGAGTGAAGCTAGGCGGAGCTAAGCGGAACGAAATTCATCTGGCTAGGGTCAGGTTATCCCAGAGCTGCCAGAATGTCAGAATAGCCTCCCAGAGCTGCTGCTTAGATATGAACTGCCTCCCACCCTCATAGATCATTTGGTTGATGATGCTCCAAAGGTTCTCAATAGGGTTGAGGTCAGGGAAAGATGGGGGCCACACCATGAGTTTCTCTCCTTTTATGCCCATAGCAGCCAATGACCCAGAGGTATTCTTTGCAGCATGAGATGGTGCATTGTCATGGATAAAGATGATTTTGCTACGGAAGGCACGGTTCTTCTTTTCATACCACGGAAGAAAGTAGTCAGTCAGAAACTACATACTTTGCCGAGGTCATTTTCACACTGTCAGGGACCCTAAAGGGGCTT
Organism: Alosa sapidissima; assembly: GCF_018492685.1. Lineage (NCBI taxonomy): Eukaryota > Metazoa > Chordata > Actinopteri > Clupeiformes > Clupeidae > Alosa > Alosa sapidissima. Next base: position 26,178,619 of record NC_055966.1, on the reverse strand, counting down.
ACCAGCTCTATGATTCCGGCCATAAACATGACTCCGCCACCTCCTTGCTGACGTCTCAGCCTTGTTGGGACATAGTGGCCATTCACCAGCCATCCATTACTCCATCCATCTGGACCATCTAGGGTTGCACGGCACTCCGTAAAACAAAACTGTTTGAAAATTAGTCTTCATGTATTCCTGAGCCCACTGCAACCGTTTCTGCTTGTGAGCATTGTTTAGGAGTGGCCGAATAGTAGGTTTATGCACACTTGCAAAATTCTTGAGGATCCTACACCTTGAAATTTGTGGGACTCCAGAGGCACCAGCGGCTTCAAATACCTGTTTGCTGCTTTGCAATGTCATTTTAGCAGCTGCTCTCTTTATCCTATGAATTTGTTTGTCAGAAAACTTCCTTATTATGCCTTTGTCTGCATGAACCCGCCTGTGCTCTGAATCAGTGACAGATTTCTTCACAGTACGATGATCACGCATACGTTTTCGGGAAATATCCAATGTTTTCATACCTTGTCCAAGGTAGTGCACAATTTCATGCTTTTCAGCAGCAGAGAGATTCTTTTTCTTTCCCATATTGCTTGAAACCTGTGGCATGCTTAATAATGTGGAACATCCTTTTTAAGCAGTTTTCCTTTGATTGGTAAACTAATTATCACAGGTGTCTGAGATTGGTTTCAATGATCCAAAGAGCCCTGAGACACAATACCATCCATGAGTTTAATTGAAAAACAAAAAAATAAATGTTTATGACACTTAAATCCAATTTGTATAATAACTTGGAACATGGTGTAATGAGATATCATATCATGTCATCAAGTTATAATATGTTTGCTATATCAAACGTTAGTATAACGTTGCCTCACGTCTCTGTCAGATCCGTCAGGTGCTGTTTGGTCTGAGCTTCACCCTGTGCGTGTCCTGCATCCTGGTCAAGTCCCTGAAGATTCTGCTGGCCTTCAACTTCAACCCATCGCTGCAGGAGATGCTGCGGCGCCTCTACAAGCCTTACGCCATCGTGGTGGCCTGCATGGCCGTCCAGGTGCTGGTCTGCACCGTCTGGCTGGTGCTCCGCAGTCCTTTCCCCGTGCGCAGGCCCTTTGACTCCACCTCGATGCTGGCTGAGTGCGACGAGGGCTCGTACGTGGCGTTTGCCGTCATGCTGGCTTATATTGCCGTGCTGGCGCTCGTGTGCTTCGGCTTCGCCTTCAAGGGACGGAAGCTTCCGGAGAGCTACAACGAGGCCAAGTTCATCACCTTCGGCATGCTCATCTACCTCATCTCCTGGGTGATCTTCATCCCCGTGTACGTGACCACCCAGGGGAAGTACCTGCCCGCTGTGGAGATGGTGGTCATCCTCCTCTCCAACTACGGCATCCTCTGTTGTCACTTCCTGCCCAAGTGCTACATCATCCTCTTCAAGAAGGAGCACAACACCAAGGACGCCTTTCTGCGGAACGTCTACGAGTACTCACAGAGGTCCAGCGGCTCGCTCGGTGGCTCCACATCCCTGGGCACAGAGGAGAAAACAAACAGTCAGGCTTTCACCATTAGCAGGATGTCTATTTACCTGCCCTCAGCATCTACAGATACTGTGAGTACAGAAGCCACGGTCTCACAGTCCACTCAGGGTCAAGTGCCGAAGCCACGTCTGAGGAGGACATTCAGCATATGATGGAATTATTAGAACTTTTACAAGCCTTATTCTTTTCCGTATCTCCTAATCAAATATCAGAAAGCACTTTGAGATATATATCAAGGCTTTTTTACTCTGATTTTGACTATTTTTGGGATGGAGATTGAACAGTGATGAACACATTGATCTAATACTGTCATGTCATTGCCCTCCAATGGTGGATTATCTACAGGTTTGGGGCAGTCGTGGCCTACTGGTTAGCACTTCGGACCGGAGGGTTACCGGTTCAAGCCCCGACCAGTAGGCACGGCTGAAGTGCCCTTGAGCATGGCACCTAACCCCTTACTGCTCCCCGAGCGCCGCTGTTGTTGCAGGCAGCTCACTGCGCCGGGATTAGTGTGTGCTTCACCTCACTGTGTGTTCACTGTGTGCTGAGTGTGTGTCACTAATTCACGGATTGGGATAAATGCAGAGACCAAATTTCTCTCACGGGATCAAAAGAGTATATATACTTATACTTATAGCCTACAGTGGTTTGTACATTTTTTATTTATGTGGTCAGCATTTCTTACAGTTAGCTATTGTTTCTGTAAGCTATGTTAAGATCTGAAAGTGTCATATTTCATATTGAAAGCACATTTCCCTTTTGGCTGGTGTACAGCATTATGACTCCTGCTGCATGTGATGTGAATAATATACCTGTACGTGGCACATTTTTTGTGTTGCCAAAATGGTGTGATGAAATTCCACTTGGCTGGAAGAACCGGTCACTTTCCTGATAGTAAATATAAGACGTCTGTCATGGCACTATGACTGGTCTCTTTGTGTCTCTTGGGGGAAAGCCCCAAAATACATTTTTCTCCTGTCTCTCACTCTACTTTTTCCCTCCCACACATTGATACTCCACTGTTCCTTAAAGCTTTAAGAGTAGACAGCCAGACATTACAGTAAAAAAAAGTTCAAGCTATTTTTGACTCACATTGCCAGTTATACAACACACAGTGACTAATGACAGGTGACCCTGGCTCTGGGTAAAATACCAGACAGACATTTTGGTTTCTTTCTCAGATGTCTGCTGATGAAAACATTAATTCAGGTGTGACCGCCTGGAGGGCGATGTCTCCTTGCGATGTCACCCCGAAAGACACCTAAGCACCTGAAGGCATGTGGAGAAATGCATGACAGGAGAAATGCATGCATATCATGGAATGCTAATAACCTGTTGACATGTCGAGGGTTGGGAGAGCAAAAGCATTGTTTTGTTTTGCTTTGTTTTTTGTTTTGCCTGCTGACAAGCATCATTGTTTTGGCTTGTGTTCTGACTGCTGACAAACACTACAAATATTAAAATTCCTCTTTGTAAATTCAGAAGACAATGGCCTGTATTTTTTTATAGGATAAAAGATCATTACTGCCACCATACAAGATAGATCATGTATAATTAAACTAGAACATCCTACTAACAGATGTTAGCATGACTTGAAAAATACAGGATTGTCTGGATTAATCCAAAGACAATGAACATGTCAGTAGATATTGCCAGAACTTAAGTTTTGCTTAACCTTTAGATAATGGTGAATAAATGTAAAAAAAAAAAACACAGGTCAACTAGTGGGGTCAAGTGTAAACAAAGACAAGGTCACAGAGTCAAGTGCAAGAGAGGAGTGTTTTAAAAAGAAATGCTGCACAAAATCACATAATTTTTCCCTCTGGAGGTCTTACTTATGTCAAAACGTTGCGCAAGGGTGAGTTACATATGAGTTTAATAACATACAGTAAAGTGGCATTCTCTGTATATAGATATTTTCTCCCCAGAAATACTTAGGCCTATCCATTCCTCTTCGATATGGACCAGCCTTGCCAAAGGTGTCCAACATGCAGTATGATTTATTTATTTTTCAATGGAAAAATCTGCTGCATCCAGAGCAGTGACAAATTAGAATCAACTAGTAAGACAAATACACTTATTCACATAAGGTAGCAGTTCTTTTCACCACATCCAAATGTTTAAATGTTATGTGAAACTGCAATGAGAGCATTCAAGTGGTGTGACAGCCTGTGATGTATGATGCCGTGAAGTGTTCCCATGTTGTTGGTGACACTCAGAATTCCCCACTCCAAACCTGAGAGTCTGGTTTTGGAACTTTCAAATAGCCTTGAGGTGTATATGGGTCTGGCTGTGTGTCTGTGTGTGTGTTCCAAAAACAGAGTGAAATTGTGGGTAACTAGGTGAATTAGTTCAGTTGTATGGTCAACTAGAAAAAGCAAAGGTGTGAGGAATTTCTCCAAACACAACGGGATCCAGTTACAGAGCAGGCGAGTTCGGCGTTGCATTTTCATTTCCTCAAACCTTCACATTAAGCCACACTCTCCCTCACCAATACAATAAACATAAAATGTTGAACACGCTTTCGATACTCCAAAAGCAAATATTGGAGATGGCACTTTGTGCACTCATATATTTAAAAACATTTAGACAGGACATCTATCAGTGCAAATATTTATTCAGTGATGATATTGACACTGGAAGGGCATCTGTAGATGAGCGTGATATCAAGGAGAGTGGGGGAACAGCAATCAGGCCAATACCAACCGAAACTGTTTTTGCCACCTGCGGGAGAGGTATTAGACCAGGGTCCATTTGACATGAAAACCTACGCGGCTGAAACCAAATCTGAGTGGAGTCTTTTCTTTGTCCTTTTGCCCTGAGGTACGTTTTCAGGAAGTCCTCCAAAAACAGAGAAGAGGTTAAAAATGTGAATAGAGATGTATGTTCTGAAAAAAAGATTGATTTACGTGTGGTTTCAATCGAATGGCAATGTGCTGGCAATGTGATGGCTACTTGTAGAACTGGAAAAACATCTGTATTTTCCATCTAAACCTGTAAAATAATGTCCATGTAAGTCGTAAAATGTCAGCTAGCAGACTGGACAATGGCAAATTAGTTGGAACGTTACACCCGACATAATTAGTAACCATTGACGTGGAGAGAAGAGCTGCATGACTATTAACTGCATGGCCATCTCTACATGTATGACTCATTTGTTTTTCGGTTTGCCTAAAGTATCTATAGTCATTCATGCATCTGCGTGGTGATGCACTGATAAAGCATAGGTGTGTCATTACTCTGGGGAATTTGGCTTGGCTAAGAGGAAGTGTAACACAGGGGAAGGTATCATTCTTCAATCATATTTTTTTAAGAATTGTTTGCATTTGGCCCACATCTTTGATCTCCCCTTCATCCTGTTCTCCTACAGGCCTAACACAAAACTTAACAGGTCAGACATACATACTCCCCTCTACTACCATTACTTTTGAGGACTCTTCTGGCTGGTACTTCGACTCCTGCACGCTCTACCTCTGGTTGACTTGTGGTGTTTTTAAAAGTGGTATTTGTTGTTACCCTAAGCCTTCCTTTTGCAGTGTAAATTGAATGCTTGGGGAAAAAAAAACATCATCTAAAAGAATAAATGGAGATGTTCAAAGTTCAATGGTCAAAGACGATATCAACTCCGCTCTATTCACCAAGTAGGTTTCCTCAAATAAAACTACAAAGTCGAACAGAAAGCTCAGAGTACAGAAGTTCATCATGGACCCACACAGAGCCAGGGCGGCCATTCTCCTCACTCGAAAAAGACACCACACACCACACAAATTTGACTTCAGGTGGCACAGAAGAGTTTATTTGTTCTCCTCTATTTTACAGAACGTCAACATTCTTCAGTGTGGAGCGCGAAATTCTCCTCTCAAGCTCGACACCGATGCAGACTCATACACTTTTCCCCCCTTCTAATGGACAAAAAAAAATAATAAACCAGAAGAAAACAAAACATATGTATATATTATACAATCAGTACAAACATGAGAAATATTAGAAAACTATACACGATTAAATGTTCTTGATGTTCAACCAAAAACATGTTTAACAATCTCAATATACTGTTGCTTCTACTTCCAACTCCACATCTGATAACATAATTTCATCAGCACTGTCTGTTACGTGCCAGAAACACCATAAATAATGATAATAAAATAGAACCAAAATTCTTATGTAACATGATTTCAGGGGAGAAATTTGCAATAAAGGGAAAGTTCTAGAAAACCTGACTTGAGCCACACAGGGGCGCAAACACAGGGGTCAAATGTCAAAGGTCATTCACAGCAGGAGTAGTAGTCTTCTGCAGAATCAAGATGAACGAACGAACGAACGAACAAAGCATGAACGAGATTGATGACTATTCATTTCTGCACCACCAGCCTCTGATGATCCAGATTCTTCTCCTGACAGGTAGGAGGAGGAGGATGAGGATGAATCATGAAGACAAGCCGTCCACTCTGGCTGCCCCCCACCCAATCCTCCACCACAAGAGACTGCATATGAAGCTTCACATGATCAGCACCTTGTGTCCATCAGGAGCTTCTCATAAAACAGAAAACTAAATCAGAGCTTACATGTATATATAATATACAGATTTATTTTACTTTTTTTTTTTTTTTTTTTTATAAATCAGAGCATTTTTCTGATGATGTCAAATCTGAAAGTACTGCAGCACTTGACCAGTGGGCCATGTGAACATTGGAGAAAGAAGGTTGTTACATCCTCTGTTTGAGATGATAGAACATCTAAAAAGGTTAAATCCAAAAAGAAACTGGAAACGGAACAAAAAGAAAAACAACAGAAACAAAGGCTCTGGACAATGACACTGCATCAAAACAAAAACACAAGCAAAAAAACAAAACAAAACACAAGCAAAAAAAAAAAACTAAATATGGGGAAAAGGCCCCATTATTAAGCTGGAGCAATCGCTCTCCAACAGGGTTAGACCTCCGTGTCCGAAATGATGTCCTGCTCGGAGTCTTTCCCCTCACAGACACAATAAATAAGCCCAGACAGGCCCTGGAAGTTAGGAGCTGTTAGTGTCAGCTGAGAGGGGGACGGGGACAGCTATTCTCCCTCACACACACAAACACACACGCACAGAGATTCTGACACTTGGTGTCCAATGCTGAGGCAGACTCCTCATGCTAAATTGAGAGACCGCTTTATGGGTGTGTGTGAGTGAGTGAGTGTGTGTGTGTGTGTGTGTGTGTGTGTGTGTGTGTGTGTGTACGTACGTGTGTGTATGTGTGGGTGTGCAATTGTTAATTTTCACGGCAAACTAGTAGAGCTAACCTATATGGTCAGTCTCCATTTAAGAGTTGAGATTGCTTCCATTAAGGTCATTCAAATGTATATTTTTTTCCCATTTTTAGCTGTTTGGTTGTTGTTGCTTTCTGCTGTTTTTACTTGACTTCTTTTCTGATATGTCCCTCTAAACTGAGAGAAATGTTTGCACTCACTGCATTAGAGGGCACCTCCCTGGTGATCATTTGCACTTGTACCAGTCACATGACCATGAGTGCTTTTTCATTGACTAAAGAGGTAGATTCACATTCAAAAAGGGATATGATGTAAAAAGTCATTTTTGGGACACCAGTGCCAAAATATTGCATTAATAATAATAATAATAATAATAATAATAATAATAATAGGAATACACTCCTAATACAGAAAATAAACATACAACAGAAACAAAATTAGAAAATAACGATTTATGTTTGCCATCTCTCCCTTGCAATTGATTTTTGGGGGTAGCTGGCTGGATGAGTTCAGATGACCGGAATCAGAAAAAGGGGAAGGTAGCCATTCAGCCCTCTGTACCCCCCTCCCCCACCACCCCATCTAGCTAGACAGAGGGTGTGTGTATGTTTTTTTCTTTTGAGGGGGGGGGGGGGGGCAATGTAGGGGAGCTGTAGCTTTGGGAAGATGAGGTCATCAGGGAGTTGACACTGGCATGGTGGGAAGGGGGGCTGGGCTGGGCTGGGGGACGCACTCAGAGAGAGAGTCAGGGTGGGGTGGGGGATGTAGAGATGAGCTCTCTGGGGCTTATGGGGGGGTGGCGGGGGTGTTAAAGCTGAAAGCCCTCCATGGGCCCCTCCTGCTGTTGGAAGATGTACTGGCCCTGGTTCTGGTCTACCTGCGGGGCGATACTGGCATCCTCCTCCTCCACACCAAAGTAGTGCTCGATGAGGTCAAAGGCCTTCTGGTAGATCTCCTGGTTCTCGTGGCTTTGCAGGAACTCAATCTTGTCCAAGCCTGCAGGTTCCAAAAGGAGAAGCAGCAAGACAGAGGACTGAGAGATGAGTTCCAAAAGGTTCCTAATAGGAGCATTGTAGTTCTCAAAGATGAACCCTTCAGTGCTCAGGACACCTAGATTTGATCTCATTACAGTTTCCATGTGTATTAACTTAATAACTTATTTTTTTTCCCTACAATGTTTCTACTGCCATCTAGTGGAAGATTATTCCAGGATCTAAGAACATCCCCAGCCTTTAGTAGGTGGTTGCCAGTGCTTTATAGTTTAACATGTGTTCATGTGTATAGGTGACTGAGTGACGATTTTTCAGGTTTTTTCAGACCACCTTTTATATCAATGTGAAATGAAGATTAACGGACACGGGTGCTTTGGGATTATCCGTCTGAAGCTGAAGCCATTGGCCAACTGAAAACACACTTAAAGGAGTGTGTTTTCTTTAAAAAGCATATTTAAAATCATGCCCCCAGAGTGTAGCACTTCAGCAGCCTGGCTGCGTTAGCTGCTGGCTGTAGCAACTCGAGCTAGGTGTTTTTTCTTCTTTTTTTTTTCGTACCGACAGAACTCTGTGACCTTGAGAAACGGAGATCTATGTGAAAACTTGCTGGAGTTGTCCTTTAACCAAACTGAACCGAACATACCATTAAGTAAATTAAATAACTTTTTGTTTGTTATTTAACAATTGTGTTTTATTACATTCCCAACCTTTCATTACGACCCCCAATGCCAGCTTTGACTGCAGAAGTGTATTTTCAGGTGGCTCATTTGGCTTCAGATAATCCCAAAGCACTGGCAGTTAAGAACAAAATTATTCATACCCTGGCAAATATTGATTTAATGTTGTTTTTGTCTTTATCAATATGTTTGCTCTGACTGAAAATGACACTCCCACATACCAAAAGGCTGTAAGACAATGTGGTAGAAACATGGATTCAGAATAATACGTTTTTTCCATCTTTTTTATGAAAAATGGTGTCCAAAATTATTCATACCCTTTTTAAATAATCAATGGAAACATCTTTATTTGCCATCACAGCTCTTAAAATGGCTCTTATAATGTCTACCAAGCCTCTCCATGTCTCCTCAATTATTTTAGACCGCATCTTTTTAGCAGTAATCCAGGTTTTGAGGCAGGAACGATTCTTTGCCATCACTCTGGCCTTGTGCTCACTTTTTTGACGGACGGGCCACAAAATGTTGATGTTGTTCTCTGTTAACCATTTCTTGTCTTGTTTGGCTGTATGTTTTGGATCATTGTGTGATTTAATGGTCCACTGGCTGCACCATATAAGGGACATGGAGTCGGACATCAATCCATGATGAACAAGCCATAATTGTCTTGGTATGTGAGTGTTTGTGGTACCCTCACTACTGGTAATGGTTATTGTATTTAGCAGTTGCTTTTGTCCAAAGCGACTTACAGAGAATATGAACCTTACAGTAGTTAAAATGAACAGTTTTTAAAAAGTTGGTAAGTGTGTGTGTGTACCATATGCCTCCTCTATGAGGGCGCAGTAGGGGTTAATTCCGGTGCCGTTCTGCTTGGCCTCCTGCTCTCCCAGTCTCAGGATGTTCTCCAAGCCGTTGAGGGACACCTGCACAATCTTAGAGTCCATTACTGTCAGGAGGTCACACATGGGCTTGATGGTGCCCAGAGACACCAGGTACCTGGACACACAAACACACACACACACACACACACACACACACACACACACACACACACACACACAAACACTGTTAGTCATGTTTATCACTGTTTATATCCACCTGTACTCACCATAGATGAAATGAAAACAAGTGATTGGTGAAAGATAACACACACACCTCATCTGCTCAGGAGTGCCTCCAGAGGTGGCGTTGGTTATGGCCCAGGCAGCCTCTTTCCTAGTGCGGAACTCGGCCTTTTGCAGGATCTCGATCAGGACGGGGAAGATGTTGGCGTCGATCACCGTCTGGCAGAAGAAAAGGGAGAGAGAAAGTTAAGAGCACATAGATGACTAAGAACTAAGAAGAGAAGTCAGGGACACTGCTGAGGAAAAGACAAACACAATCACACAATCAGTCAGACAGACAGACAGACAGACAGACAGACACACCAATATACACCTTTACATTGACACCCATTTACATTGACAAATGTGCTGAATTAAAGGTCAACTGAACCACATTCATATGCTATAGTGTCTGGTCATAAAAATGGTGTGGCTTCTTTAAGACTCCGTTTGTGTGAGTTCTGGGGAATCCTATAATCCAACTTAATCTAACTATACTGTACATCATCTGATTTAAATATTTACAGGTATCAAGGCTATATTTAACATTTGGCATTTATTTTCTATTTGGCCTGTTATGAAATCATGCACTGAAAATTGAAGCACAGCTCAGCTTTAAGAAACTTATGCATGCTTAGCATTTTGTAAAACTACATTGAAAAACTCTGTTTTAATATTTAGTTATCTAGGCAATATTGTTAACATTTATTTTGTATTTGGCCTCATCATGTATTACAAAAGCCCAAAGTTGGAGACCTTGTAGACATTTGTTTCAATTTCAGAACCGGATTACTATGGAATGGCTAATTGTATAAGGGAATGCTTTACACCTTTGTGTTCGGTTCTGCTGTTTATTCTGATATCCGGTTTGTAATTGCTTGAATGAAAAGTTTCAGACAGACACAGACATCTCCACCATGACGAATGGGTGTGGAGATGTCTGTGTCTGTCTGCCTCATAGGTCTAAATAACAGCGTGTCATAGTTTTCCATAAAGGTGTGGCGGGCCAGATAAAAATAGCTAAAGTTACGGGCCACTTCAAAAGAGAACTATTCGTGTGAGAATATTAAGTCTGTGAAGATACAACGTAAATCCACAGATCTCACTAGATTTATGTTTATGCAGTCATCCTCAAATGAGCTAGCAGTGGCACATGAGAGCATAGTGACAGTTTCTTAATGGTAATGTAAAAAAGTGCACCAGTGACTATAGGCTATGCTGCGGGCGGCGGCTCACTGGTCGTTGTTGTAGAACTTCAAATCAGCGTGATTTACCCTTATAGGCTGGTAACGTTACATGATCCCTACAGACACTTTCTTATTTTTAACCGTCAATAAGAAAAATGAAAATTAGACCGGATCTGACTATTTGTGGTATGCTAGCTCTATTTACCCGCCACAGTGGCTGGTAAGTTGACCAAATACACCCGCCAGTGGACAAAACTAGGGGGGCGGGTGGCTAATTTCCATCCCTGGGGCACACACATACAGACACACACAGACAGACAGACACACACCTGGATCTGTCGTCTGTTTCCAGCTGTGATGTTAGAGACCGTCCAACATGCCTCTTTTTTGATTGATTCTTTGGGACTGCTAAGAAGGTGTAGTAGACAAGGCAGAGCTGAGCAGTTTAGAATCACCTGTAAACACACACACACACACACACCAAATGATTACTATAGGCCTTACTTACAATGTGAAATTACATTTACACACTGTATATGTTAATAGACTTGAATATACTTTTTTTACTACACAAAATATAAATAAAACTGCTCAAGACCCCTAACACACTGGCATCCACAGAAGCAGCGATAAGCAAATATCAGGCAGAGGGGTGGACCTACTGGACAGAATAGACAGTACCTGTGTCTGAATATCGTCTCCCGTCACAATGTTCCCCACTGCTCTCAGCGCTGGGGACACTACCTTGTAGTCATAGTGCCTGAGGAAGGAGGGGGTGGGTGTTAATGGCAACAGATCACTCAGTACAGCACATAGACAACCTCATGGACAAGACCAGGAGTGATTTCTCACAACACGTGAGTGGAAAATTACACGGCGGCAGCGGTGGCAAAGTGCGATGCTGGTGTGCAGAGTTGTGTTGAGAAAAATGGAATCTAATGTAATCGAATGTCGAAAGCGGAGTGCGCCGCACTAGTGTCAGCGCCAATGTACGTAGCCCATAAAAAAAATAAAAAAAATGTTTTGTTTGGTTCTACCTTTGCAATTGCCACTCAACAGGTGATTTCACTAATTGGCTGATCCACCTGGCTGCAGAGTTGTTCTAATTTGAATCAGCTGGTGTAGTATGGCTGGGACAAATATATCTGTACATTAATTGATTGATTGTGGCAAAATAGAGTGCACTGACTGCCTTGCTGTGAATGGTGTGTACAGAGCAACACATTTCCTTACTCAGGAAGCGTCCGGCTAGGAGCAGCTCTTTAGTACACACATGCTTATGATTAGATAACACCATGTGCTGTTTAATATGTCAGAGTTAATGCCTGAGGATGGTGTTAATACCTGGATGGGTAGCTATCCAAGCATAAACAAGGATTGTAAATGTACGAGTAAGCATGCGTGTAAGCACATTTGAAGAACACTATAGATAATGATTTTAGTCCTTGTCGATTACATAACTTGGTATGTAAGTTGGCAAACAGTAGTGTATCGTCCTGTGTTTTGGATATGTACGTCATGAGCACTTACATTTAACCATATATGTCATACACTCTTACAACGAATGTGTTGAAAACAACACAGCTTGCGTTGTTCTTAACACAACAGTTTGTGTTGTTTCCTTTTTTTATTTGTAACATACCATGCATTGAAAATAACACAACTTGTGTTGTTTTTTTAACACACATTCGTTTTACGAGTGTACATATAACTAGATCTTCTCAACATGCATCTGTCGCCATTGTCTTTCATCTGACAGAATTAGGCTATATGTCTATGGCTGCGTTTACACCGGCAGGCCTTGATGCACAGTTCTGATTTTCTGCCTATATCCAATTGTTTGGAATGCCTTTTTACATCTACATTTGAGAGTGGCCCACATCAGATATCTGTGTTTACATGATTCAATAATTTGTATAACACTTAAGACAATCCGTGTGCGCACCAGAAATGAAAGAAAACAAACAAACGGCACAGCAAATGCACAAAATAAGCTTGCATTAGGGTATTTCAGTGGCCAGTTGTTTACTTTGGTTTCCTTAGTTACCCGTTCCAAGTATCTTGAGAAGTCCGCAAAATAGGCCAACTCTGTTTTCATTTTAAATTACTGGTACATCGTTCTGCCAGTCGTGCATTCACGTGAAATTGAAAGCAACATTGTATGTACCGTAATGTATATGCGAAAACGTAAAAGATTGTGGGCATTTTCATCAATTTGCAAGTAGACAATGACAGGGAATATCCAATCTGCCCGTTTAGACTGCAGTCGCGTTGGCACATATCGATTTATATGAATGAGGCCTGAAACCGATCTGGAAATATCGGAATCCATGCGCTTTTTTTCCTGTTTACTCGTCCATGCTGCACATCGGAATTGGGTCACATTTAACTGACTTTTGTGCTGTGTGTGGTTGGTTGTTCCAATAAAAGGAAAAGTAAAGGGGCAGAAATAACATTTCACACGTGAAAAGCTGTTTACAAAGAACGTGCCTACTATGTATTATACCTGTCAATAGTATTGAATAATCAATTTTCACATGTAGTTTATCTACCTTCAAATAAAAAACATCCAAGGCCATCGGTTGAGCAATGTATGAGTTTAAGGCTTTATAGCCCAAAACTACTGCAGCTTTTACACCATTATTTTGCCGGTAAGTGTGCCCTGTTAAAATATGGCGGTTGTTTTGATGTATTCTGCCCCATAGGCTTTAGCGGGGAAGGCAAAATCTACCGATATCTATGACATTTTCATTATGTAATAAGCATATGCATTCCTACGGATCAGTGAGTGTTAGCAATTATTGCATATTCTTCCTTTACTATGTGTACACAAGTATGTTTCTGTGTGTGCGCGCACGTAGATTATGGAAAAAGGTGTTTGTGTACAGAGGTTGGACAAAATACTGGAATGGGTGAGTGAGTGAGTGAGTGAGTGAGTGAGTGTATATATCTGACACTTACATAAGCAGTTCCACTAGGCGGCGGCAAACTCCCGAGTCGATGACGGCCTGGATCTTTTCATTGGGCCCGTCGGAGAGGTAAGAGAGAGCCCAGCAGGCATCAGCCAGCACGTCCGGGTCACTCCCGAACAACAGAGTGGACAGCACACTCAAAGATGGAGAAACCTGAGGGGACAAGGGGACAAGGGGACAGGGGGACAGAGAGAGAGAGAGAGAAGAGAGAGAGAGAGAAGAGAGAGAAGAGAGAGAGAGAGAAGAGAGAGAGAGAGAAGAGAGAGAGAGAGAGAGAGAGAGAGAAAAGAGAGAGAGAGAGAGAGAGAGAGAGAGAGAGAGAGAGAGAGAGAGAGAGAGAGAGAGAGAGAGAGAGAGAGAGAGAGAGTAAAGAAGTAAAGAGAGGCCAGTGTGAGAGATAAAGACGATGAACATGACCGGAAGAAAAGTATGCAGTGATGGCGCCTCACTCAACACAGCTGAACTGTCACTGTAGCACCTTACCTTGGCGAAGTCTGGAGGAGGGTTCTTCCCCCGGCACAGGTTGGACAGCGCCCACACGGCATTCCTGATGGTGCCCTGGCGACTGGACTTGGAGAGAAGCCTACAGGTCAGAGAGGAAGGATATCAGAGAGGGCAAAGGTCAGCTGCAGGGGTGAGACTTCAGATATACAGAGAGAGAGAGGTGTGTTCACTTGTTTCTTGAGTTTCTGACATCTAAGACTTAGTCATCACTTTTTCACAATTTCGACGTCGTATTTAACAAGGAGGTAGCCGTGTTATTTAACAAGGACTTGCTGTGTGTGTAGAGAGCTTTTCATTTGAAAGCTGCAGTAAAGAGGTTGTGCCTAAAACGAGAGAGCTAAAGACTAAAAAGCACCAACAGCCCTTCTGGCACTAATAAAACCTTGTCATCATACTAGTGATATAACTAGCAGAACCATGCTGTGAAAGTCGTTCTTCCATTTGCATGGGATGTTCCAGCATGGAGAATAGAACTTCACTGTTAATATCCTTTTTTGGCACTTTTTATTCCCTTTAATCCGATAGTGAAGACAGTGACAGGAAGGCAGGAGAGGAGAGAGAGATGGGGTGGGATTGGGAAAGGGCAAGCAATAAATTGGGCAAGCAATAAACAACTCCATCAATCAGCACCTTGCTTCAGGAGAAAAGGACGGGACAGGGCGGGAGTTAAATTCAATTGGCTACATATCACATATCAATTGATTATCGTGTCAACAGGTTCCCCCTAATGAGCCCCCACTCTCTGTGGCCGTGAGCCGAGTCACAGCTGTCTGGTTTCCCCCGGCGACCCTGACCTCATTCAGTGTGGCTCAGACCGGTGCCCTGCTGACCAGGAAGGAATGTGGCAGGCCTGTGCTGTGGCCCTCCGTGGCAGAGCAGGGACGATAAAGATGGAATTCCCTCAGAGTGTCTGCATGACACTCCATCGCTTAAACGTGCACTTTCACTATGCAGGTTTAAGTATTTTTGGCGACTGTAAAGCTCCCTCTAGTCACAATATATTTATATTTTACTCTGCTGTTGCAAAGAGCAAACTTCTTGTGACTTACCCCCCTGTACTCCAAAGAGCAATATCTACTGACAAGGTAATGTTTCACGGTCTCGCAAGATTTGTCGGGTCTCCGTTCTTGAAGTTGCATAGCTGGTTTTCTCGGTAGCAACTCAGTAAGTCTATGCTGTATAGGTATGCTGGGTGAACGATTCGCCTATCAAATTGGCTTCGTAAAGGTGAAAATCTTGCATACTGTAGTATACCTTTAAACAAGACACCTCCACACATTTTGCAGACTGACCTGCAAAACGTTACATTTTTAGAACACCGTTATATTTACCATTTGAGGAAGTGGTTTGATACACACATTGCTTTTAACTAGGTCAGGGTGTTTTAAAGAGTGCTCATACCAAAGATTCCTTTGAACTGTCTCTGGTCATACATGTTGACGGATGAAATATGCAGCTGTGCAACTTTAAACCACACGCATACAGACAAAATAGCAGAAACACAAAAGGTCACTATGGCGCACTATGCACAACGCCTGTTACATCATCTTAAAAAGCTAAAGGAACTCCTATTCTTCTCCTCTTGCTTTCTCTCTCTCTCTCTCTCTCTAACACACACACACACACAGACACTCACTGTTGTAGGGAAGGCAGGATGCCACAGTCGAGGACGTAGTCTCTACACTCTGCGTTGTCGCCGGCGATGTTTCCCAGAGCCCACACAGCCTGAAAAACATGGTTGCTATGGTTACTCTGGTCACCTGTTGTCCTAAATTAACATTTCCACTACAGATACCATTCACCCACTGTAGCTGCTACGGTGCCCGTGACTTGCCTTTCTCAAACCTAAACTACTTTCTATGAAAGAGCACTTCGGGCTCTACAGTACACAGTGCTTGATATGCTGTGTCTAGTGTACTGTTCTACTCCTTTGTGTACCAAGTCTGCAAAGCTTCAGCTTGAGCTGGAATTGTGGGTGTCCACCACCAACCCGTCCCTACCTGCTCCTGCACATCCTTGTTCTCCGAGTTGAGCAGTTCGATGAAGATGGGCACGGCCCCAGTCTCAATCACTACTTTGGTGTGGAGGAACGTCCCGGAGGCAATGTTGGTCAGGGCCCAGGCAGCCTCAAACTGTAAAACAACAGCACAAACAAGTTGTGAGTCGCCTGTACTCGAATAGCTACATCAGTTAATTCCCATATTCATTTACACGTCACCTGCTGTGGTGGCCGCTTTGCATACAGAGTACAAAAGCCTTGCATACCAGGACAAATGTGCATCAATATTTCAGTCCCAGTCCAAGCAAATCCATTAGACTGACAAAGAAATTACCTTAAAAGCAATGCAGTCTAACAGTCCAATGAAGGTCTTAACTACAGAGAACACATCCATTAATGCTAGCAGTGTTCTATTACTCAAGGGAGTGTGGAAATGTTGAGAGCTCTATAAACAGCCTGCTTGTTTAGACAACTCTGTGTACAAATAAACACAGTCAACGAGTCCTAAAACAGAAGTGATCAAGTTACACTAAAGGCGGAATGCACACCCAGTCAACTCCAAAGCACAAGCTACGATGGTGACAGTGGAGTCCTGTTGTGTTGCCTGTGTGGGTGGAAAACCACTGCACTGTGGCTATGTATACAGCAATGACTGCCCACCATTAACTAGCACAGTGTTCACACTCTATTCTCAGCCTTTACCCTAGCCTGGTTAACACCAGGTCGCTTCTCAAATCTCAATTCAGATTGAGAGTGGGTCTGGAAAGGATTCATTCACTACGTTTTCACGCAACCAATAAACCGTTTCGAATCAGTTTATTGGGAATAAACCGAATATGTGTGTCTTGTAAACATCTTATTCTGATTGAAATAAACCGAAAAAAGGCCATATTCGGTTTACTAATAAACCTTTTGCACACCCTAGCATATGCCTGTTCTAAACGGAATATTAGGCGAGGCTATTTGTAGGCTGCGTCGCTAAATTATTCGGAATAATGTTTATTGCTATGTAAACAGGAATATGCTCAAAACGTGACATTCTACTTGCTTCTAAACAGGTTAAACGGAATATTGACATAATCGGAATTGGAGCAATAAACTGAATCAAAATTCAATATTCCTGGCATGAAAACGTAGTGTTTGACTTCCGACTTACAGGTGTGTAACCTGCAGTGAATCTAAATTTGTGCATTAAACTCTTACCAAATCGTTTCAAAAGTGCAGCAATCAAATCTTTCTTGTAATCAAAGGTTTTAAATGCAGTTTATTCAATTCCAAAAATACACGTCCAAATCTGTTTAACCCTGTCTCCATCAGTGCAGCCATTGGTTGTGTTGAATACACGACTCTATCGGTCATCATATACTGTAAATCCCACCCCCTGACAGATAAGCATGATAGAATATTGGACATGGGAGTCAATTGGCCTCCTTGCCAGACTGACCTGCAAAACAAATTCAAATTTGCTAACAGGTTTGTCTGAGTACTCCCAGGCTACCTTTACCCCAAATCAATATGAAGTTTCAGTGTTGGTTTGTGACAAAGTTACAACACATACCACAGTCTATGATACCAACTCATTAAGCGAGAATCTGTGGAATGTTACATTCCATCCAATCACCTATGTTCAAAGGCCACCCATTGTTTAGACTGCCATAAAGCCCCATATGTATGCTTTTAAAAACCTGATATGCCGTAGGAATAAATCTGTTTTGTCTAACTTGATTGCCTGGGCAGGGAGCAAAAGGAACTGCAGTGCGTGAACTAAGATCGGGTAATTATGAAGGTCATAAGTCTGACCCCACATGATGTTTGTTCTTGCCCTGTACTCAAAGTTAGATTGGAGGGAAGCAACTCTGTAGTGGTAATTAAAAATAAATGAATAAATGAAATAGAAGAACACATGTGAGCTATAGCTCCACACTACACCAGGGTCACCTACCTGCAGGTTGCTGTCGTCACCTCTTCTGAGAAATTCTACAAACTTGTTGACAACGCCAGGTGTGAGGATCACCTCATCAATGGGAGGATTGGGCTCTGTTACAGATAGACAGAACATGATAGAGAGATAGAGAGAGAGGAAAAAAAACTTGAGTGTAAGGTCCACCAGTAAGACATGTCATGATTATAAATCTAAAAGAGTTTTCATGAAATGTAATGGTTTAAAGGAACGTGCCGACTTTTTGGGACTTTAGCTCATTCACTGTATTCCCAGAGTTCGATAAGTCGATACATACCCTTCTCATCTCCGTGCGTATAATTACTCGGTCTGACGCACCCACCGCTACAAGTGCCTCAAAGGGGCCCGCATTATTATCCTAAACCTCCCATTGACAAAAGAAGCCTACACCTCCCAGTGACAAAAGAATTCCAACATTTTCCTATTTACATGCTGTGATTTGTATAGTTATAATGTGTACAAATAACAATGTCAAATGAGACACAGCCATTTTGTCACTATTTGGAGGTGAAGGGTAATGAAGCTGGCCACTTCGAGGCACTTGTGCTAAGCTAGGCTAGTGGCGGGTGCGTCAGACCGAGTAACTACACGCACAGAGGTGAGATGGGCATCTAATTATCGAACTCTGGGGAATACGGTGAATAAACTTAAGTCCCAAGAAGCCGGCGTGTTCCTTTAACATACAAAATGACAAAACAAATAACATATGATATAAAACATCGGACCCAAACAAACAAATAAGCAATGAAAAAATAATTATTATACTAGCTTCTTGGTCTCCATCAGCCAAATCTTTTTTTTTCACTTACAGACACTTGCTTTCATTGCTAATCTCCTGAACATTATGCAGTGGGAGTTGCAGGAAACATGTTTGCTTTACATGTTAAATGCTCCAAATGTAAAACACTATGAGCCGCATTCTGTGTATGTATACAAATAAAGCTTATTATTATTTACATGTGTGGTCTACAAGAGCAGGAGAAGTACTAAACATAAACAGACACATATCCCTATGTTTCAGTGATGACTGACTATGAGGAGGAAAGAATGCACAAACCTTTGGAGAGTAATTTCCTGAATTTTTGGGTTGCTACGAGCTGTTGGTCGGGGTCCTCTGAGAAGATCATCTGAATCATGTCTGGAGTGATGACTCCCTCCTGCTTAAACACAGGCAATATGAGCCACATTCTGACAGTTTTTATGTTTGTAACTGTGACTGATAATATAGTTATCAACTTGATTAAGTGTCAACCTAAGGAATGCTGCCATTCTATCAAATCCATTCACAGTTGGCCCATTTTTTCGATCCAAAGTAGATAAGACAGCTCAAGTTAAAAACATCCACTTACACCTGAGAGTGGCACAGTTGAACTGACATCAGGGTCTTGAATAGGGCATTCTAGCATGGCCTCATCACCTGGTGGCAGGCTTACATTTCTTCTCTTGAAGAGCTGAAGAGACAGGACGAGAGGAGGGGTAAGCACCAGAGGATAGGCCTAGTGTAAACTTGTCAGATACAGATACTAACTAACCAGATACACACTTAAAATGATTGAATGCATCACACATCATCACTATAGATGTACAGATTAAATGTGTGCAAGTTAAATCACAACACTTTAAATATGAACTAAATAAGTATAATTTTAGAAGCATCTCCTTCACGTGGCCACTTGCTAAGACTACTGAGCAGAATTTCTCAGTCTTTCACAGTCTCAACAGTGCATCCTGGGATATTATGTCTCACCTAGGTGAGTTGGAATGCTTGCTCACTCAGCAACACATGCACAAATACCCTTCACTGGCCATCTGGCCCTGCCCTGAACTTGTAAACAAACTCACTGATCATTGTTAAGTCACTGAGTAGGTCACTAGTTTCTAGCTATTGTGCACTTCAAGGGCTCTTGGTCATGTCAGTAACTTGAGCCGAGTCTTTCTGCATCCTCTTTGACACAGATAATTTCCAGACAGACATGGGAAGTAGGCCCATTACTGTACCTGTTCCTCTCTCTTTTGCTTGCGAAGCTGAATCCCTTCCTCCTCCCTTCTCCTGCGCATCTCCTGTGGGTTCAAAGCTTTGTTCTTGTAGCTCTTCATCCGATCGATTTCTTTTCCAGGGCTTGCCATTGTGACTGAAGGTTTGACGGGGGGGGGGGGGGGGGGGGGGGGGGGGTTGGGGGATTCACATTTAAAAATTTGCTGCGTAATTCAGCTATCGTGCAACAAGCACTGAACTTTCTCAACAGAGCGTCACCACAATGTGTCAACTATTGTATCCTTATAAACATGCCGCTAAAAGCAACCTGTATAGAAACGCCACACAATTCAAAAAGTAGTGCATAGGGACAATATTGTATTATCTTGTAGTGTAAATCGAAATGTCACGTTACAGGCTTTCCACATACATTTTGAAACAACACTTACAGCGGGACACGTTAATGTTAACTGATAAAGATACCTTCTTAGAGCGTGGCTGTTTTGCTGTCAACATTTGTATTTTACTATTTCATGTTCACGCCTTGTTCTAACCACGTGCCCCTTGCGCCATGTAACGTTAGAAAGTTTGGACACAAATGGCACAAATATGACACGTTATATTGGATCTATTTAAAGGCAGTCTACTTCATAGCTAGCTTGCAAACAATATATTGCTAAATAATGAGTTAGGGACAGCTAGAGACAACATAGCTCAGAGCGTTGGAACATATTTTAACATTAACAAAACATAATCGCCCACCATACTTATGGTTATGGACTTATCTTTCTTTGACCATCCTACAACTCTTAAAACCACTGACCGTGCAAGTGACTATATTCTCGGCAAGCAAAGCTCGTGTGTCAAATTAGCTAATAGAGGCAAAACAGATGCTAATTTGTTAACCAACTAAGCTATCGCTAACATTAGCTTACCCACCACCAGTTTGCTGGCTTACTTACCCTAGAATCTACATATGATACCCTTAATAATGCTAACGTTACTGTGCAGTCACATAAAACGACAAACATCCGACTAAGGTTCAGGTAACATTTAGTTTGTATGTCACATGTGATGTATCCAATACATACCCATAAATCGAGAAACAACTTGAGCAAGGATGTTAGCTACAATTTTTTCACTCGTAGCCCTTACCAGCGAAGCTAAGAGCAATATGGCGACGCTCTGTCAAAAGGTAGTAACAAAAATCGTCATATCCGGTGCGCGGCTTGAAAACACGAACAAAACATGAATGGAAAGTGAAAAAGGAATAGCCGAAACTGCAAAGGTACAGCTCTCTAGAGATTACGTTTTGTTGGTGAGTTAAAATACTCTTGTACACTGCATGTTTCAGGTAGATGAACGCTGAACATTGTCTGTTATTTCATATTTCGCCGTTAACCAGCAAGCTGTCGAGCTAAGAAGATAATGTAACGTTAGCTGCTGCTGCTGACAACAGAAAAGCTTGACCTGTCAGGTTTGACATTTAAGTAACTTATTTCCCTAATTAATCACGTAGTCAGCCCTTGTAGTGTCAACATAAGAACAGGTCTCAAATTCGTATGAAATGTTTTATATTAACTTGGAATTAACTTAGGTAAACTTTAAATGATTAAGGGTTGCCTGATCAGATCAGTCTCTTGTGTTTGTTACTTTCCTACAGTGGGCTCAATTTTGAGGATTCAATCATGCCGATTTGTGAGATCTGCAGCGAGGACATAGCATCTGAAGCAGATATGAAGACGCACCTTCTACTCAGTCACTTGGAAAATGAAATGCACTGTCCTTTCTGCTCCCTGTCCGGCGTTTCATACGATGAGCTCAGCTTTCACATCAACACTGCTCATGTAGAGACGACTAACACCCCCTCAGTAAAGGCCAGGGTGGCCCATTGTGTTCCAGCTTGGACTAATGACCGGGAAAAGCCTCGGACTGTGACTAGGAAAGAGGGACATTGGGCAGAAAGTCTGCCTCCTGGAACCTTATCCAGTCAGACGCCTGTGCCAGTTGCAGAGAGCAGCACAGATGCTGCAGTGGGGTCTGTATGTGGTACAAACAGTGCCACACACAGTCCTGAGGGTCGTACACACTCTAAGAACACCAAAGACCGGCAAGAAAGTTTAGAAGCGCATGTTGCCATTAAACAGAAGCGTCTGTCTTCTCCTCGGAAAGGTACAACATATTAAATGATCATAATTGCAGAATACTCCTGTCCATCCTCCACTGAGGGTTCTTGTGGTTGACTTGTGCTTCTTTCCTTCTTTGGGATTTGTGTTTTCCAGAAAAGCTGTTTCCTTGTCCGATGTGCTCCCTTGTGTGCCAAGACTGCTTCATTTTACAGGAACACGTGGAGTTGCACCTGCAGGAGTCAGCCATGAATGAAGGTGAATGTATCATCAACATTGTGCATATTCTTCATATAGCATAAAAGACTCAGTCTAGCAGCTACTCCATTTCCTCTCTGTAAGATCGCTGTAGTAGCATACTAAGTCTGTTAAAAGAAAGACTCTTTATGACTGCCTCTGTCAGGTTTTGCCTCATTTGTTGTAATATGTGTTTCAGGGGCTACGACAGATAGAGAAGCTTCAAGTTCTTCTACTACACCTACTACCTGTTACACTAACACCTCAGGTAACGTTTAATGTGGCAACCTTAAAGAAATTATCCGGAGTAAAATGCACTTTAGATCAATTTTACGGATGATTGGGAGTACATACGTTGAGTTGACATCAAAATCATGTCATTCGGATGTGTTTTGAGAGTTTTTAGTCAAAACTCGTTTGCCTGGAAGTGACCAGGGCATGTCATTTCGCCGCTACAAAACGCTATTTTTATACCTTTCTCAAAACACATCCGAATGACATGATTTTGATTTCAACTCAACGTATGTACTCCCAATCATCCGTAAATTGTTCTAAAGTGCATTTTACTCCGGATAATTCCTTTAAGTTATGTCCATGCTGTTATTGGGCATCAGTTCTTATGTTTGTACCCTACCTGTCTATAGGGGTGAAGCAGTACGAGTGCCCGCTGTGCTCCCTGCCCTTCCCCGACGCCTTCTCTTTGCAGGAACACGTAGAGCTTCATCTGGATAACGATACAGATGCAGCCAGGGGAGCAGGTACACACACACACACACACACACACACACACACACACACACACACACACACAAAGGGAAAATACCACATGGAATATACAACATTATGGAAGAAATATGTGTGTGTGTGTGTGTGTGTGTGTGTGTGTGTTTGTACACATGGTCGTGCATATGTTCTTAGAGAGTTCATCAGACCTAACACTAGCCAGACAGCTCCAGAAGGAGGAGGAAGAGCAGCGGAAGTGGCAAGAGGCTAAACGTGAGGCGGAGGAATTCAAGAAGCTGCAGGTAAACACAGACAACTAGTGACACCTACAATAAGACACACACGTGTGCTTCTGATGCTCAGCTTCTTAAAGGTGCAATCAGGGATTTTATGCGATTTCAAGGCCATAACATTTTTTTTTTTTCACATTCAGCTGCCCATTCCGTGATTACACTGAGAACAAAGAAACAGAAACTTTGAAACCAAACAAAAACGAAACTTTGCGTGAAATTTCTCTGGGAATACTGAAGGTAGGGGTGAGCTACCTCTCTGTTGTGTTTCGTTTGGTCCTTGGTTAAAATGTTTTGTTTTTTTTTTGCACAAAAGCGTCTGCTAATTAATTTAAATATAAACATAAACACAAACAAATGCCACTTCCCGCACAATCCCTGACTGCACCTTTACTGTAAGTGTGATTCTAGGATTGCTAAACAAGGTTCCAGGCAGGCTCTAGGAAGAGGTTCTTAGTACCTGTAGTGTGTGCCTTTACCAAACTGAACGGATGAGTAAATATTACATTACAAGTGTATTCTAAACTCAGATATTTGGTTGTATGTGTGTGGGTGTGGGACCTTATCTGTGCATCTCGATTTTGCGTTTTTGTATAGAAACAGTTTGGTATGGACGGGAGTGGTGGTTATCGTAAACAGATTGAGCGGAACATGGAGAGGGCGGTTTCCCGCGGCAACATGGTCCCTGCAGAGTTCCACATAAAACGGGCAGAGCTGATGGAGAGCCTGGCCACTGGCGTGGATGATGGGAAGACTAGAACGCCAGGTTTGCTTTGGATTTAACCGCAGAGTTCTAGAGAGATTAGTGTTACAGCGATTAGACAATCACTGGTGACGTGTTTAGAACAACTTACATGTCTGGTTCCTCTGTGTCACCCATGAAAACAGTCTTTGATCCTTAATCTCTGCATGTGTCACTATGTATCTGCAGATTTGATCAGGCTTAAGGATGCATGTGTTGCACCTCTGCATTTTAATGGTCACTTACTTACACTATCTGTATTCACATAATTGTAACTGAGAAACATATACAAATGCATCCACATGAAGCTCCCTTCGTGTGTGTGTTCAGGATTGATGGGGGCATTGTATGACTACTTTCGGCGGGAGCCTCGGGACACGGTCCACGTGTGGCTCTGTGGAGAGACGGACCACTACTCCTCCTCCGAGGGGGATAAGGGCTGGGGCTGTGGCTACAGAAACTTCCAGATGCTTCTGTCATCCCTCCACAAGCAGGAGCCATACAATAACATCTTATCTGGTAGGAACCTGTCACTTGTTTGCACATGTTTGGCTTTTAGCTAGACCCTTTCAACAGCTTAAAACAAACAGGCATTTCAGGTGGCACAGAAAACAACATTGTTTTGTATTGGTATTGGTAACTTGGGGACAAACAAAAATAAAATGTGCGCGGCGCTTCCGACATAATTATGCTTTTAAACGAACATTTCACTCGGGTACATTCACAAAAAGACCCTAGGTTGCATTTTGGCGAAAGTTACGCTTTAAGCTAAATTAATTTTCAGATTCATTTTCATTTCAAAGTATCTGTGTTGGTTTTGAACGTTTCAACCAGAAACCCTGTAGGAACAGATTGAAAGGGTCTATAAGGACTTTGCTATTACCATGTTACGTTCAGTGACAAAACAGGCAATATTTTGAAACACATTTTTTTTCTGACTAGATGCATTTTACAGACTCTGCTTTAGACAACCGTTAGATTTCAGACAGTACTGTTTTAAAGTTTTGCCAATTACAGTTTTATTTGATAGGCTTATTTGATATTTGTTCAAGGACATAATTGTAGTTGTATATTCTTGTTCATTAACTGGAGCCGTACAAAATGCATTCCCATATTCACCATGTGTATTCACCGTGAATCCGCCATGTGGGCAGCTGTGGCCCACTGGTTAGCACTCTGGACTTGTAACCGGAGGGTTGCCGGTTCAAGCCCCGACCAGTGGGCCGCAGCTGAAGTGCCCTTGAGCAAGGCACCTAACCCCTCACTGCTCCCCGAGCGCCGCCGTTGTAGCAGGCAGCTCACTGTGCTGGGATTAGTGTGTGCTTCACCTCACTGTGTGTTCACTGTGTGCTGAGTGTGTTTCACTAATTAAATGCAGAGACCAAATTTCCCTCACGGGATCAAAAAAGTATATACTATACATACTTATGTAGTCCGAGTGTAGGAGCAGCAGGAAGGCAAAGCCAGCCAAGTCAGATGCTGCCATCAGTGAGGCTTAGTCTCCCTTAACGGCTTTTCATTTCTCTGACCCAAGACGTCCCCATCCCCAACATCCCTCGGGTGCAGGCCCTGATAGAAGAGGCCTGGAAGCAGGGAGTAGACCCAGCCGGGGCGGCCCATTTCAACCACCGCCTCCAGGGCACCCGGGCCTGGGTTGGCTCCACAGAGATCTACTCTCTCTTCACCTCTCTCAGTGTCAAGTAAGCTTGATTGATTGATTGATTGATTGACCATGCTGAACTGAACAGAAAACATATTGTAACAGCAGTTAGCGCGAAGCCACCAAACTTGCCTTGCATGCACCAACAGCAAAACAAGGCAACTCGCTTATTAAGCAGTGGTGATGCACTGGGCTAAGTTGTGCTGTAAAAGCTGGTCTTGTGTTTTCAGGTTCTTTGAGTGAATAGTCTGGACAGCTAGTGGCAATGACAGTTGTACTTATCGGACTCTCATCTATCCATATAGAAAACAGTTTCCTCCTAAAACATACCTTAAAAAACATAATAGAAGTTCTAGTCAACCCTGCTAAAAGCTCTATGAGGTTCTCTTCCATGCTTTTCTTTTTGTATACATTGTATTTATTATATGTATTTATTCTATGTATTTTTACACTGTCTTAATACTGTGGACTCTTTTGGTGTATGAAATAAAGATTTGAATGATAATAGCTGCACGTTGTTACCTTACTGCATCCTGCACTTTACTGTATGACTATACGTCTGTGTCTACCTGCAGTGCTCGTGTTGTGGACTTCCACAAGCCCACGGGTCAGGGCGGGACGCACCCACGCCTGTTTGACTGGGTGAAGCAGTACTTCTCCCAATCGACCACACAAAACGGCAGACTACCTCCAAGGGTGGTGCAGACCTCTCTGCCCCCCATCTACCTCCAGCACCAAGGTAGGTCGGCACAGTAGCCAGTGGCAGAAGGCTGAAGTGATCCTAGCTTAATGTGTGCCCAGTCATGTAGTCTAGTTAGCTGTAGTGTGTATACTGTGATCAACCCCAAATGTTAATATGTATCCATGCCATGATTTTTTAAAGTGGGTATACTGAGCTGGTGATGTTTTTTAAGTGGGTATACTGCGTAGTCCTGCGTATCACGTAGACTACACCACTGTGTGTGCCCCTTTAAGGCAGGAAGAGAAAGAGCAGTGTGTGTACACTGAATATTATGGACTCCTGTTCTTTTGTATATAGTCTCCAGAGTCAAAATAAAAAGTAAATTCATAGGTTTCAAAATCACAAGTAAGAGAGGTATCTCCCAGCACTGGCCACAGGCCTCAAATCAGGAGTCCATTTTTGTTTTGAAGATAAAAATAAAATAAAACAAAATGGCTTGTCCACCTGCATTACAGTACAATATAGTAGCACTACATTCCTTTAAGAGATGCAGCTGTTTAGATTTATACCTCCTCTAGCCGCACTTGGCGCTTGGTGGTACTGAAGGATGTTTTGAAAAGTACCTCCAAAACATGATTTGAAAACCGCATGAAACTACACACACTCGCATACTTGCATACTCGCACAGTCATCCTAGAGAATACACAGCAAGAATACACACACACACACCCACACACAGCAGAGCATTGACTTCTATGATGATTTCTTCCGTTTGCTTGTCTCTGTCCCTGTCTAGGCCACAGCCGCTCCGTGGTGGGCCTGGAGCAGAAGAGGAACGGCAGCCTATGCCTGCTGCTCTTTGACCCCGGCTGCCCCCCCTCTGAGATGGCCAGGCTGCTGGAGCGAGACTCGGCCGCTGTGTCCGCCGTCGTGCGGCGCATGAGGAAGTTCCCCAGCCACCTGAAGCACCAGCAGTACCAGGTTCTGGTGGTGGAGGGCCTGCTGACGCCAGAACAGAAACAGGTGAGAATGAACACCGAAACACAAACACTTGAAATGAGAATACAGAAACACGTGCACGCACACACACACACCCCCTACACACACACACTCATACTGGAGAAGACACAGCTGGAATACACACACACACACACACACACACAGAGCGGAGCATTTACTTCTTTGATGATTTTTTTCCTGGCTGAGGACACATTTTTGTTGCTGAGTTACATGAGTTGGACACATTATGCATGATGCAAACTGGTTGAAACAGGTGCTGTGGTTGTAGGTGATATTGTGAACTTTTGTCATGTTTTGTCCATAGTACTCTTGTGCCAGTGAATCTCTGCACGTGTCACTGAAAATGCTCATTTTTGTATTTCAGAGGCAGATTGTCAATTCAAGGACGTTTCGTGCTGATCGAATCCCATGAACAAAATCCTGTTCTGTGTTTCCCAGAAATGCTTTCTACTCAGGTTTTAATGCAAATGTTATAGTGTTTTAATTGTGTGTGATTAATAATAAATTATGACCTTTTCTTATCTTTACGTCTCTTCTATACCATGGAAACCTGATATGGCAAGAGATTTTTTAAAGAAAAACAAAAGATTGTGATGGAGTATTGGAGACACTAAGCAAAAGTGAATGGGAAAAAGTGAAAGCATATAGTGACCATCTGGTCCTTTTGATTTGAACCAAACCATCTGCATTATACAACCCCTGACAAAAATGATGGAATCGCCAATCTTTGAGGATGTTCATTCAGTTGTTTTATTTTTTAGAAAAAAGACAAATCACAGATGTGCCTGTAAAAGATGAACATTCTAGCTTTGTGAAGCAGAGATCATGTAGAGCAGTGTTTCTCAAAGTGTGGTCCGCAAGCTATCCCAAGTGGTCCGCGAGCAGACCTGGTGAAATATAATATAGATGAGTTGTCTGCAATATTGACCCAACTTGTATGTAAATCTAAACAGTTCTGCAACACTGTCTATGTAAAATATGCCAGTTTAAATCATATGAATCCTCTGACACAATAAGTAAAGTGCAAAGACAATAAGCAAGGTGGTTCAGTGAGTAGGCCTATTGTGTAGGCTAATATACTGTTGAAGTAGGTCTAATCTTTTTTTTTTTACCTAGGTGGTCCGTGCGTTTCTTTTTTTATTGGTTAAGTGGTCCTTCGTCTGAAAAAGTTTGAGAAACACTGACGTAGAGGATGATTTTCTACATGATTTTCCGATCATGTAGAGGAAACAAATATGGAAACACTCAATCCTCTGTAAAAAATTATGGAATCACAAACCTAAAACATCATAATTAGTACTTAGTTGCACCTCCTCTAAATATAGTCAAACTCATCAGTCACAGTCAGCACTGCTTTTCTCTTTGCTATGGGTCTACTCTTGCACTCCTGGATGGTGGCTTTTGTTCTATTTTGAGTCTGGAGTGAGACCGTCGGAACATTTCCTACCTTCCTCACTGGAGCCTGAGCTCTGCGAAACATTTCTTGAATTTCCCCTGGGGATCAATAAAGTATCTATCTATCTATCTATCTAGAACAGGATGGATTATTTTAATGCTGGACAGGACACTTACCTGAGTTTAAATGGAATGCACGGATCACATCAGCAGCACCATTATTGGGAAAGGGATTTCTGTCAGTGGCTGCACATTTTATTTGTTATTTATTTATTATTAATCATAGTTTGGGACAAATAGCTAGTCAGCCAGCAATCTAAAACTAGACGTACCGCAAAGCGGTACGACATATGCACATTCTCTCCGCAAAAAAATCACGATTTGTCAATTGGTCTCCATCTCTGTTTATTCTAATCTTTTGAGGGGTATATAGCTGGTAAGCCAAACTCATTCATGAGTGAATAGTTTGGTCACGATTGGGAATCCTGCTAGCATGGTGACAGGCGTAGAAATATAAACTTTGAAATCATTGGTCACTCACATTGATCAGAGTCACCTAAACTTTACAAACTAAACAGAATAGGCAGTCAGGAAACAATGTATGTGAGCTTTCTTTTGTGTAAATACATTTCTGCATTTTTCCAACTAAAATTTTTGATGTTTGCAGTTTTGCAGGCATTGCTTCTACCATTTACCAGTCAGTTTTGATTTTGTCATCCCCTCTCGTTGTTGATTGGCCTGGCATTTTTTTTTTGTTTGACGTAAACTGAACTATGGTGTTCATAGGCGCCGGAAGCACAGTTGGCCCCCTCACTTTTGGCTCAAAATATATTTTAATAAACAAAATCATCCACGAAAAAAAAAACTCCGCGCAAAAAACGGAGAGAGGTATGAACCATTATAGCGGTAGTAGCCTGCATCTAATATAGCCTAAAGCTATTTGTGCAGCGTCACTGTTGAAATACCTTAAACTTTCGGTCCATGCATGGGTCAAAAAGCGATGAGCAAAACACCAGCACAGCGCCCAGGCAACACCCCCAGGGAGCAGACAGCGCTCAATTCTGAGACGTTCAGTCAATGCAACATGTGTGGAGGGATGGATTTGAAATGTAGCCAAATCCAGTAACATTTATTCTGGTCTGGTATGATTGGTTGTATTGTAAAGTTCCTGAGTTAAGCGTAATGTCCTCCTGTGCAACGGAGACTCCAATAGCTCCAGCTGTCACCTCGGGATGGCTTCAAATGTTCAATATATCTGCGGCCTAGGTCTACCGTTTATTTTCCAGGGGCAGTGGTTGCCATTAGCCTATATTAATTGTGAGCAATTATTGAAGTTATGAATCTGTTAGATAACCACATTTAGCCTAGCGACATGAGATTCAATTAATATCATGCGCAACGTGATATACCCGAAACATGTAGCAAGGTTTATGATATCACTTAAAATGACCAGCAATGTTCAAATAGACCAGGTTAACCTATTTATTTTTATTTTCTGTGTCCCCGTTTCCCAAACCACATCTGCTGATGCGAACTTATGACAAAAAGGAGGCTGCATTTCGTGTGGACAACTTAATGCAGTTTAAGGCTGAATTATGTTTCTTACTTGTGAGTCTACGTGGGTCAGCGGCAGTCATTCTCGCGTTCTCCTTTACAGCAATAAGACACAATTCCTCCAACTCTAGCCTCGCCCTTTACTCATTGTCTTCATCTTTTTTCTCTTTTCAAAAAGTTCATACTCAAGTCATTCACGTTCTGTCTCCCTGTACTTTGGAGACTCCTGTGCAACTCCAGCTGAGGGGCAGTGGTTGTCATTAGCGTATAGTAAAATGTGAACGATTATCAATGATATGATAATACTGCTATGATGATAGCCTACTGCATTTATTGCACAACTGAGAATTGGGCTATTAATCGGTTTCAAGGTGCTGTCATCTATCCGAAACATCTACTAAGCCGTCTCTGGGTTTGTTGGGTGGGTATTGCAATGTTCAAATAAAGCATGTTAACCTATTTCATTTAATTCACTTCTGTGCGCCTTGTGTGATATCACTCAAGTCTTGCTTTAGTTAATTAGCAAGTTACAACCAGAAGCTCACAAATGCCGTCATGTAAGGTACTTTCTAAATATTCAACATAATCGGAAGCAGCTGCAATTGTAACAGGACATTTTGAAAGAGACCTGCTGCGTCTACTTTGATAAGCAGCGTCATGAACCGCACTCAAATACGGTATGTTTTGTTTAATTTCAAATAGCATAGACTTTGTCTGTCCACTTTTGAAATTACATGCGCGGCTGAACCCCTGGCAAATGCGTATGTGGTCTATATCTGAAATTATTAGCGTCTATAGCCATTGGGCCTGCAGGTGGCTACTCGATGTTTATTGCATTACTTATTTACTCTCTCTGAGGATGAACAACTTACATTAGGCTACTTTTGCGTTACTGCGTTGAAATGTTTCTATGGACATTATATATATCATCCCCTTTTATTTATTATTTAATTAATTACTATTAATTAGGTAGCATCAAGTCCAAACCAAGTTGCGCCGTAGGCCTACCAGGCATTTCTTACAGATAGCTAATCTCCCTTCAAAAGTGAATGAACACGGCACTTCCTAGTTCTTTTAAAAATTGTGCAAGTTCGAATTGCTTTATGGAAGTGTTGTTGCCCAGCTCGCACACACTCCTTCATAAAAGTTGAATGGTGACATGCACACAACTTGCAAAACATTGAACTGCTTTGAGTGAAGTGCGCTTGCGAGTTGCGTTCCTTCTGTCATTAATAGTCTACTAGATGCTCTTCTTCACACTGAAAACAGTGGCAGTCCTAGCTTGTAACACCCTGATATTTTTTTGGAATCAATTTGTGGTGTGATTGACATCAGATGATCAGACTAGTCATTAGCTAGTTGGTTGTGCACTGTTTTCCGCTTAGTAGTAAGGTAATAGCCTTCTCCGATGAGTTTTGTTTTTTTGCCAATATTCTTGTCGCCCTCCCTGAATTCTGAATATCTTTGCTCGCACACTGTAGGATCTGTAATGTGATTAGCCCAGAGAAAGAATCTCTCGTGTGTAAGTTAACTCCAAGTTGGCCTACCCTATAAACTGCATAGGCTATTGATATTGTGGTGAACTGAGGGGGCAATGCCTGGAGATAATGAGGGAGCGTTTGATGCCTAATTGCCCTAATTGGACTCACCTGGGTAGGAGACAATATGAGCATGCAGAGGAGCAACGTGCGGGAGAGAGAGTCCAAGGTTGATCTGGAGCGTCCAGGCGAAACGCTGGGGGAGCGTTGGTCAAAACCGGGTACGAATTGTGCTGGTCGCGGTCAGTAGGATCGCCGCCAGTGAAGATAGCTGTAGGGGGGGAGGAAATCTTAGTATAAGCCTTTGTTAAAACCTAGACCAACGCCGCGACTGGCGGGCGAGTTGGACTACTGGACTCGTGAGCCCCTGCACGAACTCCTCAGAACTTTCATACTGGAATTACAGACTAGAACTTTCACACTGGAACTACATACTGGAACTTACACACGGGAATTTACATACTGGAACCTCGCTGGCCACCTGAAAGTTCGATTCGCTGTCCCTTGCCATCAGGCCCCCAGGGGAGGGTCTCAGGGAGCAGGGAAGTCTCCCTTTTAATAACTCTCATTTGACTAATATGTATCTGTGTCTGTTTTTATAATTGAAAGTCGGGTAGCTTTTGTGCAACATAATTTATTAGTGACAGGGTTGCGGGGAACCTTTTATTGAGAACACTGGAAAGGTGTGCTGTGATACCCGAATGGAGATGTTTTCCTCTTTGTGGTGTTTATGAATTGCTGTGTTTTATTGGATTGCTGTTTTGCACGGATTGGGAGTGA
This sequence comes from Alosa sapidissima, assembly GCF_018492685.1. Lineage (NCBI taxonomy): Eukaryota > Metazoa > Chordata > Actinopteri > Clupeiformes > Clupeidae > Alosa > Alosa sapidissima. The sequence continues at coordinate 26,145,739 of NC_055966.1, read as the reverse complement.
GGATCCCCCAAATCATGTCAGTTGATTAATTATAATGTCCGGAGCTGCCTGGCTGTGCCTGTGGAAATAAATAAAGCTACTTTTGTACCGTCCGTGGTGGTGTGGGGTCTACACATTCTCTGAGTTGTCTACCTGGGGGAAGGGACAAAGGGGGTCGCTAGAGGGGGACCTTTTCCTACCCAGCAGATTTATTACACTGGTGGCAGCGGTGGGATGATGTCTGACTCAGAGAGCGTAGAACCATCGGTACCATCGGGCAGTAATCCAGCAACACGAACATCTCGCCCAGTGTTCATGCCTGAAACTTTCACGGGTACTAGCCGGGAGTGGTCCGACTGGGTGGCACAATTCGAAGTAGCCGCTGAGGTGAATGGGTGGGATGACGCTTTAAAAATGAAGTTTATGTCCCTCCTGTTGTCGGGCCGCGCTAGAGAGCTGTATTCAGGGTTACACTCCACTGCCCGTAATGACTATGTGAGTTTAAAAGAAGCACTGGGTAGATGCTTTGAACCGTGCAATAGCGAAGACTGGAATAGGGCTAACTTTTTGTCTCGTAGACGTTTACCAAACGAGTCAGCCCGAGATTTTGGTACAGCCTTGCGCCGTCTCATTTATAAAGCTTACCCTTTGGCAGATAATGTCACTCGTGATATGTTCGCCCGAGACCACTTTGTTGAACATGTGGGGAGTGGCGATTTGAGAATACACCTCCGTAGTCAAAAACCTAACACATTGGAAGAGGCCATTAATATAGCGGCTGAGTTGGAATTGATAAAGAGTTTGGAAATGTCTCAAATCGGTCATGATACCAGGGTGCGAGCAGTGGTTGAAAAATCTCCTAGCGATAAACAAATGGAGCTTTTGCTGGGAGTGGTAGAGGGTTTAAGACAAGAAGTTAAAACCCTTCAGCATAGTGTGGCATCTCTGCAGGCCCCTGTGAGCAATAGAGTGACGCGAAATCGCAACGATGACTTGGGGAGGCGTGGCCAGACTAACATACCTGAACGTGCAACAGCAGCACGGGAGAGGGACGCGTGCTGGGAGTGTGGGTGCACTAGGCACCTGCGTCGTAATTGCCCCTACCTGCAGGGAAACTAGAAGGGGTGGGTGTAATGGGCCACATGCCCGCCCCTTTCTGCAGATCTGCAAGACTGGCCTACAATCATCTGGATAGCCCAGGAATCTACCTCAATGCAAAAATAGGTGGGTGTTTAGTGCATATTTTGGTAGATACTGGGGCTCAAGTCTCCATCATCCCTAAGCACAGGTGGTTACAGATAACAAAGGGGATGGGGGAGTTAACAGGGTATCAGGGGACAGCCTCAGCTGCAAATGGGAGTGATATGTGTGTAGTGGGGAGGTGGCAAACTATCTGTCAATTCGACTCATTGGCTCTGGTCGTGGAGTTTTTAGTGGTTGATGTGTCGACTGAGATCTTGCTGGGGATTGATTTCCTGACAAAATATGGGGCTGTAGTCGATCTGGCTAATAAATGTTGCTGTTTGATGGGGAAGAAATTACCACTGATATCTATGAATGAGGCTAGTCAGCCGAAATTGGTGACTGTACAGACTGATACTGTGGTGGGACCACGCTCGGAAGCAATTATTTCAGGGGCGGTAGAGGGACTCTTAGCCGGTCGGGCTGCTGGAGCCGTCTGATTCCCTGTCCTCCTATTGTGATTTGATGGTGGCGCGGGTGGTTTGTAGAGCTCAGCAGGGGAGGGTACCAGTGAGGGTTATAAATGTGACTGAGGAGCCTTGTATTTTGAAGAAGGGTATGAAGGTGGGCACTATGTATACCGATGTAACTATAGAAGACCATACCGTACCAGCGAATAATGGTTGGTCTGTGGAGACTCTCTTTTCCAAGCTTGGGCTGGTGGAAAAACAGCTCTCTCCAGCAGAGTTAAAATCCGTGCGAGAGTTACTCCAGCGTCATAGTGGGGTTTTTAGCCAAAATGATAACGATTTGGGGAGGACTCATAGGACGCAGCATCAGATCGATACTGGAAATGCTAGACCAATTAAAATGCCCCCGCGCCGGGTACCCCTACACTTACAACAGGAGGTCTCAGATCATATCAAACAGATGCTGGATAATGACATCATACGCCCTTCATGTAGTCCCTGGGCTGCCCCAGTAGTCCCGGTCAGAAAAAAGGACGGTAGTCTGCGCTTCTGCGTGGACTACCGTAAATTGAACGAAGTCACAGTAAAGGATGCTTACCCTCTGCCGAGGATCGACGATGCGTTGGACAGTCTGGCAAATGCTCAATGGTTTTCCACCCTCGACCTGGCCAGTGGCTACTGGCAGGTCGAGGTTGACCCTTGTGATAAACCAAAGACTGCGTTTATTACCAGACAGGGGTTATTTGAGTTTAATGTGCTGAGTTTTGGCCTCTGCAACTCACCCAGCACGTTCCAGCGTTTGATGGACTTGGTGCTGGCTGATTTGCAGTGGTCAACATGTTTAGTCTATTTGGACGATATTATTTGTTTTGGCCGGACATTTGACGAACAGCTGCGCAGACTGGATGAGGTTCTCTTAAAGTTGGGTCAAGCTAATTTAAAGGTGAAGCCTGGTAAATGCAATTTATTTGCGACAGAGGTACGCTATCTGGGGCACGTTATTTCAGCTCAGGGGATTATGGCTGACCCCTCGAAAGTAGAGGCCGTGAGGAGCTGGCCGGTTCCAAAAACTCAAACAGAAATTAAAAGTTTTCTTGGTTTGGCGTCGTATTATCGCCGCTTCATTAAGGATTTTGCACAGATAGCGAGACCATTACATCAACTTACTGAAAAGGGAAGAAAGTACAAGTGGGACCATTCATGTGAAGAGGCTTTTCGGCAATTAAAAACAAATCTGATTACGGCCCCAGTTTTAGCATATCCAGATCCCAAAAAACCGTTCATTTTGGATACAGACGCAAGTGATTTTGGTATTGGGGCAGTGTTGTCGCAGGAAGGGGATGGGGGTATGGAGAGGGTAGTGGCATATGCCAGTAGAGCACTAACGAAAGAGGAGAGAAAATATGCGGCCACAAAAAAAGAGTTGTTGAGCATGGTGGTTTTTACTAAACATTTTAAACATTATCTACTAGGTAAAGAATTTATTTTACGTACTGACCATAGCTCACTAAGATGGCTACATAATTTCCAGGGCCTTGAAGGACAATTGGCTCGATGGGTGGAGCAGCTGGCAGCGTTTCACTATAAAATCATACACCGGCCTGGCAAATTACACACCAATGCGGATGCGTTGTCTCGCAGGCCCTTACCTTTATCTGAGACCTGGACTATGACAAGTCTTCCTAGTGGTTCTCTAGAGAAACAGAAAATTCCTACGGAGAATATTTGTACAGTTAGAGTGGAGGCTCAGACCCAGACAGGGAGTGTAGGGCTGAGTCCAGGGGATGAATTGACTCAAGCGCAGAAGGATGACCCGGAAATCACTTTAATTATTAAATTAAAATCGGATCCGCAGGGAGGGGTGGATGTGGGGCAGCATCACCCCGAGCTGCAGAAATATCTGACGGTATGGGATAAGCTTCAAGTACAAGGGCAACGCTTGGTCCGGGTGCCACCTACATATTCTGATGCAGCCTCCTCAGGTACTCAGGTGGTACTTCCCCGCACGATGGTGCAGGCTGCACTGCAAATGCTGCATAGTAGTGTGTTTGGGGCCCACTTAGGGATTCAAAAACTGCAGGCTAAAGTTAAAGATCGTTTTTATTGGCCTGGATGGTTTGGGGATGTTCGGCAGTTTTGTAGAGCATGCCCGGACTGTGCCTCTCGTAAGTCGCAAGGGCCTTCTCCTAGGGCCCCCTTGAACCCTTCTGCTACATTTCGACCGCTAGAGCGCATTGCAGTGGATATATTGGGTCCCTTGCCCGAAACTCTAGATAAAAATAAATACATTTTAGTAGTGGGTGACTACTTCTCCAAATGGACCGAAGCTTACGCGCTGCCAAATCAGGAAGCAAAATCTGTGGCACGGGTCCTGGTAGAACAGTGGGTGTGTCGGTTTGGGGCTCCACGCAGCATCCATTCTGATCAAGGGAGAAATTTTGAGTCCATACTGTTCAAAGAGGTTTGTCAATTGCTCTGTATACATAAGACACGAACATCTCCCTACCACCCTGAATCGAATGGGATGGTTGAGAGGTTTAATCGCACCCTGTTGTCCATGTTGGCATTGTTTGTAGAGGACAACCAGTGTAATTGGGATGTATTGTTACCCTATGTGCTCATGGCCTACAGGAGTAGTGTTCACGCCTCCACTGGGTTCACACCGCATAAGGTATTGTTTGGGCGGGAGATAATCCTTCCTGTGGATGTGATGTGGGACACAGGCCATAGGAAAAGGTTCTCTGCAGTGACTGATTATGTGGCGGGGCTTACTGACACATTATCTACAGTGGTTGACGCAGTGAAGAGACATCAAGACAGGGCTTCAGTGCAGCAGAAGGCTGCATTTGATTTCAAAGTCAACCATCAGTACTACACTATCGGGGAGTTGGTGTGGGTCCAAAATAAAGCCAGGAAGAGGGGTCGTTGTCCAAAATTGCAGAGGCGTTATAAAGGCCCATATAAAGTGTTGGGATCCATTTCAAATGTGCTCTATAAGTTGGTTTTGCCTGAAGGGGGTCCTGAAATGATAGTACATTTTAACCGACTGAAACCTTTTGTTCGTCTGTCTGCTTCAGGGGAGCCATCGGAAACCCCAAGGGACAACACAGTACCCAATGACCGACCTGCCTCATCAGCATCCCAGGCCAGTCAGGCCACAGGAGGAATGCAGCCTGATGGGGATGATGCTGAGGGGGATGTGCCATTAAGTACGTCTCCCGTGGCTGGAACGTTGCTGGAGGCGGCAGCGGCTGTAGCTGTTTCAGAGCAGCAAGCACAGGAGGGGAATGGAGGCTGGCCTACCGAGCCAGGTTCTGAAACCAGCGGGCAGGACCCAGAGGGAGCCAGTGAGGTGGGGATGGGTGATGGGGCCCATCCCGCCCTCACGGCACCAGCACGTCCACGTCGGGATAGGCGGCGACCTGCCTGGACTAATGATTTTCAGCTAGGATCAGACTGACTCGGGGACGAGTCTTTTCATTAGGGAGGGAGAAGTGTGGTGAACTGAGGGGGCAATGCCTGGAGATAATGAGGGAGCGTTTGATGCCTAATTGCCCTAATTGGACTCACCTGGGTAGGAGACAATATGAGCATGCAGAGGAGCAACGTGCGGGAGAGAGAGTCCAAGGTTGATCTGGAGCGTCCAGGCGAAACGCTGGGGGAGCGTTGGTCAAAACCGGGTACGAATTGTGCTGGTCGCGGTCAGTAGGATCGCCGCCAGTGAAGATAGCTGTAGGGGGGGAGGAAATCTTAGTATAAGCCTTTGTTAAAACCTAGACCAACGCCGCGACTGGCGGGCGAGTTGGACTACTGGACTCGTGAGCCCCTGCACGAACTCCTCAGAACTTTCATACTGGAATTACAGACTAGAACTTTCACACTGGAACTACATACTGGAACTTACACACGGGAATTTACATACTGGAACCTCGCTGGCCACCTGAAAGTTCGATTCGCTGTCCCTTGCCATCAGGCCCCCAGGGGAGGGTCTCAGGGAGCAGGGAAGTCTCCCTTTTAATAACTCTCATTTGACTAATATGTATCTGTGTCTGTTTTTATAATTGAAAGTCGGGTAGCTTTTGTGCAACATAATTTATTAGTGACAGGGTTGCGGGGAACCTTTTATTGAGAACACTGGAAAGGTGTGCTGTGATACCCGAATGGAGATGTTTTCCTCTTTGTGGTGTTTATGAATTGCTGTGTTTTATTGGATTGCTGTTTTGCACGGATTGGGAGTGAGGATCCCCCAAATCATGTCAGTTGATTAATTATAATGTCCGGAGCTGCCTGGCTGTGCCTGTGGAAATAAATAAAGCTACTTTTGTACCGTCCGTGGTGGTGTGGGGTCTACACATTCTCTGAGTTGTCTACCTGGGGGAAGGGACAAAGGGGGTCGCTAGAGGGGGACCTTTTCCTACCCAGCAGATTTATTACAATATTTATCTGTAAAATGACCGCATGTGTTTGTTCAACTTTATGAAGCAGAATTACGCAGGCTATTACGAACGCACACATTTTGTTTGCGCAAGAAACAAACACAGCGCAAAATACAGCGCAGGCGATTTTTTTTTTTTTTTGGGGGGGGGGGGTTCGTTATCTGGCCCCTGCACTTTGAAACTCGTTCCGGCGCCCCTGATGGTCCAGACTAGTATCCCCCTGAAAGGAGAACGATGGGCGTGGCCAGGCTAGTATATAGCACATTTTGGTAAAATATGCTTGTTAACTGCATGATAGCAAAGATAACTTCATTCTGAAAATGTATGTTTACCATAATTACCACCAAATGACCAGCTTTTTCAAAACTCCATGTACATCTATTCTAGTGGTCATTGTATATTGCTTTGTTTTCTTGCTTGATGTAAAATACTGTATTCACAACAGCAAATTATTTGGGGGAAAATCACTATTTTTGGTTTCAATGTTGCTTGCATTTTTACTGTATATTTCAACTTCTCTGTAGATAAACATAACTTTCAGTCTTCTATGGAAATACGTATAAAGCTTATGGAAGACAGAAGAGCTTTAGGTTCTGAGCAACAGTGTGTAGGCTACACGATGTATCCAAAATGTCATATTATGACAAAAGTGTTTGTAATGTGAGGCGACTGTTTGCTTTAAAGTTGTGTGCCATTTTGCTGGAGATTTGAGGCATTTTGCATTTTGTTTGAGCAATTGTGGGTTTTGTGTGTGGAGTTTTGAAAAATAGACACAGAGTTTTGAAAACCTGTGTAGGCCTAAACAGTTGTAAAAAGCTGTAATTATGTTTGAATGCATAACAAGCACTCATTCAATAACTGCGCACACGTGGCAAAAGAAGGCTACATCATGTTCTGTTCTGTCACTGGTAGCTCGCACTGCATCTTCGAGTTTATCATTGCAAGAGGCCTAAAGAACTGCATTAACAGAGCATCCACTTTCGGAGGTACTTTAAGGAAACACTGAATTGTAAGCCTATAGGGCTACTGAATATCCCAGATCAACATGTTTGTTTAAAAACGTTTAGAGAAATAATTTTGCGACCCCTCCCATCATTTTGGCGACACCCAGTTTTAAGGACCACGGACACTGTAACTCATTGCTATGGCAGCACACACAAAGGCCTAAGCCCAAATACATAAAAATAAAAAAAGATGCTTACTTAGGCCTATATCAGCTGCATTTTCCGACCAATTGAGGATAGCAAGTCCAGAGACGACTCGGTCCATTGAGCTTCTCAGGTCAGGGTAACTTTATGCGACTCGGTCAATTGAGCTTCTCAGGTCAGGCTAACTTTATGCGACTCGGTCCACTGAGCTTCTGAGGTCAGGGTAACTTTATTGGTTTCAAGTGACAACAGTTGTATTGGAAAATCAGTTATAATCTTTGTAAATAGCCACCAGCCGCTTTGCTTGCAAAAAGAGTTAATCATCAGTCGCAGTACAGTGTCTCTTTTAAATTGCCCGAGTTTAACGTGTGTTGGACACAACAACGGCTTCACACCACATCTTTAGACGAGACATTCACAGGATCCGTAGTCGTCATTGCAACCTCCTCTATAAAATAATTTTGAGTCCAGCTTCCACAAAAACCCTGCACTTTTAGCCGAACTCGAAATGAATGCCCATGAAGACGCGGATGAAGAGATCCGGAGGGAGAACCTGTCAGGTAGTGTTAATTTTGTCACCTATTTTTAATTTAGTCTTAGTCTTAGTCTTGTGACGAAATGTCCTTTTTAGTCTTTGTCATATTTAGTCATTCAAATATCATTTTTGTTAGTCAAGTTTTAGTCGACTAAAAGTCTCGTCATTTTAGTCTAGTTTTAGTCAAAAGAAAACTAAAGGTATCTTAGTCTTAGTCAGTTTTAGTCAACACATTTTAGTCTTTTTTTTTAATAACAAATTATTTCTGATTACCATTTGAGTCAAATAATGTTTCACACATCTCCATTTTCAAACAATATTGTGTGTCCACAGGGCTACTCGTCTGTTATAATTTCTCATTCAGATTTTTTGTCAGTCAGTATGTTTACATGCACAGGTAAGTCGAGCTACAGTTATAGCTCGGCTGGGATTTGACCATAGACAGTAAAAGATTTGACTGGACCACTGTCATATTCGTAGACCAGTGTTTCTCAAAGTGTGGTCCGGGGATCACTGGTGGTCCGCAAGCTATCCCAAGTAGTCCGCGAGCAGACGTGGTAAAATATAATATAGATGAGTTGTTTGCAACATTGAACCAACTTGTATGTAAAAACAGTTCTGCAACACTGTCTATGTAAGATATGCGAGTTTAAATCATACAGTATGAATCCACACAATAAGCAAAGTGCAAAGACAATAAGCAAGGTGGTTCAGTGAGTAGGCCTATTGTGTAGACTAATTATAGGCTATTGTTGAAATAGGTCTAATCTTTTTTTTTTTAGCTAGGGTTAGTTAAGTGGTCCTGAAACTGAAAAAGTTTGAGAAACATTGTCATAGGCCAAAGTATTAATGTTTTACTCCGCCTCGCTAGATGGCGATATGCGCCCAAAAACAACACATTTTCCAAACAGACTCTCCATCTTAGCCATAGCTTACTTGCTAGCGAACTTTCCATATTAGCTTACTTGCTAGCAAACTTTGCATCATCAGTCTAAGTAGTTAAATAGTTGACATTACATGATGAACATTTTTGTATGGACATTCTGGGGGATGTTAATTTGTATGAGAGAAGCTTCAACTTCTGGGTATGTAGCATTGTGGCTCTGGCAGAAATTGCAGTGTTCTTGTTCCATGTAGTTTCGTGTTGCAGCCACAGGGTTGCAGCAAGCACGTAGACTAGCCTACAGGAAAGCTGAACGTATGAACTCATTCGGAATATTTTGAAAACATAACAGCTAGATATTCTGTCTTATCATTTTGTAGACGAAAATGAAGAGAGATTTTATCTTAGTTTTTATTTCATGTAAAACATTTTAGTCTCGTCTTTTTTCGTCAACAATAATGCATCTTAAGATAGTCTTAGTCAGTGTTTCAGGACATTAGTGCAGTCTCGTCAAAGTCAAAGTCAAAGTCTGCTTTATTGTCAATTTCTTCACATGTCAAGACATACAAAGAGATCGAAATTGCGTTTCCTACTATCCCACGGTGGAGACAAGACATATTTTACCAATTAGGTCCACAGACAAACATAACATTCAAGTAAACAATATAAAAGTAAAAATAAGAAGGCACATACAAAGAAGAAATAAGAGCAGCAAAATTTGGTAGAAATTGTGCATACAGTAGACAGTCAATATAATAGTGCAAAAGTCAGGCCAATAAATGGCTGAGGTAGTTTTGTTTGACCTAAGTATGCAAGTGGCATAGTGGTGCAAGTTATGTAAGAGCAGCAGAAGTGTGTTCAGAAGTGTTCAGGACAACAGGACAACAACAACAAGTTGCAAGTGTGCAAGTGTACAAGTGGAGTAGTGCAAGTGGAGTAGTGCAAGGCAGCCATTGTGGGTCTAAAAGTCCAGGATGTTATGTAGCTGAGGGTGGAGGGGGGGAGAGGGGGGAGAGAGTTCAGGATCCTAACAGCCTGGTGATGCGGGAGCGTAGCCTGGGTGTTCCCATGCTGCCTTGCGCGCGATTTGATTCACGCTGCTAAGGCAGCCTGGAGACCATGGAGCAAATTTTCGCCTGAGATAGGGAACCAATCACAGAACAGGGGGGAAAGCAAGACGATGATGAGCTATGCACAGACGCATTTGATAGACATCCGTGGCACCCAATAAACGGATCTGGGCATTTTTTTCAAATACGAGAAAATGAACGTTTGGTTCCCAGACCACGTCTCATTGAGAAGTGGTGGCGCTAGCCAGGCTAGCGGGAGCGCAGGCTTCTGTACCTCTTCCCAGAGGGCAGTAGATCAAACAAATTGTGAGCGGGGTGACTTGCATCACTCACAATTGTGGTCGCCTTGCGGGTGAGGTGGGAGGTGTAAATGTCCTTCAGGGAGGGGAGTGAAGCACCAATAATCCTTCCAGCTGTGTTCACTATGCGCTGCAGGGCTTTCCTGTTGTATTCAGTGCAGCTTCCGCCCCACACAGCGATACAGCTGGAGAGGATGCTCTCAATGGTGCCTCGGTAGAATGTGGTCATGATGGCTGGTGGAGCACTTGCTCGCCTGAGTTTCCGCAGGAAGTACAGGCGGCGCTGAGCTTTCTTCGCCAGTGATGCAGTGTTGGTGGTCCAGGAAAGTTCATCACTGATGTGCACCCCCAGGAATTTGGTGCTGCTCACTCTCTCCACCACAGCACCGTCGATGGTCAGTGGCAGGTGTTGGGTGTGACCTCTACGGAAGTCAACAACAATCTCCTTTGTCTTGCTGACGTTCAGCAGGAGGTTGTTGTCCCTGCACCACGTGGTCAGAAGGTCGACCTCCAACCTGTGTTGAGTCTCGTCGCCCTTGGTGATGAGACCCACCAGAGTTGTTGTGTCAGCAAATTTCACTATGTGGTTGTTGCTGTAGGTTGCAGTGCAGTCATGCGTCATCATGCAATCTGCGGACTGAGCACGCAGCCTTGGGGGGCCCCCGTGCTCAGTGTGATGCTGCTTGAGATATTGTTGCCAACACGTACTACTTGAGGCCTCTGACAGAGGAAGTCCAGTAGCCAGTTGCAGAGGTAGGTACTGAGTCCCAGTTTGTTAAGTTTGCAGATGAGTTGTTGTGGTATTATGGTGTTGAATGCAGTCTATATGAAAAGTCTATAAACAGCAATCTCACATATGAGTCTCTTTTTTCCAGGTGGGTGAGGGCTGGGTGGAGGGCAGAGCAGATTGCATCCTCTGTGGACCGTTTGGCTCGGTATGCAAACTGGAAGGGGTCCAGGGTGGGGGGGAGAATGGATTTGATGTGTGACATGACAAGCCGCTCAAAGCACTTCATGATGATGGGTGTCAGTGCCACGGGGCGGTAGTCATTGAAGCAGGATGGAGCAGTTTTCTTCGGCACAGGTATGATGGTGGCAGCTTTGAAACATGTCTTCTTAGTCATGAAAAAAAGGTCGTTGACGAACATATTTCCTCTCATCTTGTCTGACGAAATTAACACTACTGTCAGGTGAGCGTCGTGCGTTTCTCTCTCTTGATGCATGGACGTGTATGCGCAATATAATCCATGCTTTACACTTCACTTCTTGTGCTAAAGTCTTCTCTGCAACAAAAAGTCAGTGAGTTGTTACATTGCTTATAGACATGAAATCTTTTGCAATATTGCAATTCCCTGATTTTTGCATTTGCAAAATGGTCTCTGACCAATTACCGCCATAATTGTAGTATTAGGCCTATAACCTACAAAACAATAGCCTACCGCCAGCTTACATCCTCCTTTGTCTTGTAGGTCTTGTGTCTGCTCCAGAGGTTAGGTTGATTCCGCATCGGGTTTTTAACTTGATCCCTGGTGTCAACTCGCCCTAGGAAGTGGATCGAATCCAAAGCTGGAAAATTAGAGATTTGGACATATTTCTTGTCACATACCCCAAGGTGGCCTATACGCAGGGGAGGAGGATAATATGTTGTTGGTTAATACCATCCATTCTGTTTTATGCTAAAGTTTGTGCAAATTGCATGGTAGTGTTACTTTTCTAGTGAAAAGGCATAAATTAAACTCCTGCAGCATATAGCCACATCATGAGTTTCTTGAAATAATGAAATAAAGGACTTGAGCTTAAAAATATTGAAAAAAGTTGGTAGGCCATCAGTTGTGGCATGTAGACCTAAGGTGGCCATATGGAACAGTGTGTATTCCACGGCACACCCAGAGCTGTATAAAGATATATATCAGAACCTGACATACAATCCTAATAGTCTACAAGAAACCTCAGAGTGTTACCTTTCATTTGAGACCAGGATTATGCTTCTATGCCAAGAGGTTGCCACACAGTAAGGCTTTTATTGTCATTGTATGCATTTTGGGTAACCAAAAAGTCCTATGGGAAGTTTCCATAGGGCATTTTACAAAACGCATGAGCATACCTAGACAAATAATGGTGTAAAGTACTCATTTTTTATTCTATATTGATCTTTACTTTTGCTTAAAGCTTCACAAGACCTGGTGCTAGTGCTCTGTGTTTCTAAGTCATATCAAGTGATAGAGGGCTGAAATGTGGTCAGTTCAGAGATGCTTGTTATCCAGCAGAAAAAAATATATATATTCTAGCCACTGTAGCTCTGTGCCAGTACTTCACAGAGCTATTCTGATTGTTATCTAAGACACTACAGGGTCTCAGCTTTCTAAAGAGGTCAAGCATTTGATGATAGGCCAAACTAGGTGGGAACAGTGCAATATTTGGGGGGAAAGCCTAAAAATGTCCATCCCATATAAGGCTTTTATTTAGCCTTTCACTTATGCTGTCTTTCTGCACTCCTCTGGCCCAGGAACCATATGGATGCAACAGATCATCCTCCTCATCGAGTCGAAGGGCAAAGTCAAGGCATCCTCAGGTCAGTCAAACTCTGAGCGCATGCCCTGGATCGAGGTGCAGGGGAGCGAGATGGCATTTGTCGGGGCTCCTCTGTCTTCTCCTCGCCTGCGCGTGACGCACCTGCCATACGAGCTCATCACAACCGGCCTCAGGCAGAAGAGGGCCAAGGTGTGGGCCATGTGGTCAAACCACTTTCTGTTGAATTACATGAGTTTTGTTATTTTTCTATGAACACAAATTTCGACTCCCACAGAAACAGAAAATGTACTTGAGTGCTATCGGAACTGTATATCACAGAGTTATGTGTAATTTTCAAATTCAATGCTACTTTATTAGCATGACTGTGTAATTGCAGTGCTACTACATACTGTAGTTACACACTCACTAAGTCAGTTCACTGTTTCAGCATTTCTTGCTGTCTCTTCAGATCATTTATGTGGCGAGGAATCCAAAAGACGTCCTGGTGTCATATTACCACTTCCACCACTGTGCAGCAATGCTGGAGACTCCTAAGGACTTCAGTGACTTCTTTGAAAGGTTTTTGGATGGAAGAGGTAGGAACAATACTGTAAACATATAAACTGTAACCAGGGCCACCTCAGCACTGCTTACAAAGTGTTTTGGCAGCCATTGTAAGTAGTTTGTCTGATTTTTAAAAATAATAATAATTATGCTAGTGATGTGTTTTGGCAGCCATTGTCATTTTCTTTTTAAAGAACATTGTGTTAGTGATATGAAGTGATGAATTGGTGATGAACCTTCAAACTTCTGAGTTAGGTGAGCACAATAACTAGGTTATTGTCGAGTTTAATCAACATGTCTCTCTTTCTAGTGTATGGCAATACTTGGTTTGAGCACATCAAAACCTATTACTCACACAGGGATGACATGAAAATCTTGTATGTAACATATGAGGACATGATTCAGGTATGGCATTACCACATTCCTTCTACAAACCATTCAGACTGACATGACCATGTTAAAGAATATGTAATCCAAATATTAGTCATACGTTTGGTCATGTGCTCAGTGCCAGAAGTGAGGTGTCAGTGGTACAGAGAGTGTGTTCTTTCCTGGCAGAGAGCTCACCGACAGCCAGATGCTGACGTGGTGGAGCATGCCAAGTTCCACAACATGATGCAGAACCCGTGCGCTAACTACAGACAGATACCTGATACAGTCATTAACCAGAAGAGGGGATCATTCATGAGGAAAGGTGGGCTTATTAATTCAGATGAATTAATTAATTCTAATTCATATAGTGCAAAAAATCTGTACATTCCTCTTAACATCCTCTTTACGAAATACGAAAAGCGTCTCCTTCCTCTGTGTGTCACCAGGGACGATTGGCGATTGGAAAAACCTGTTCAGTGTTGCCCAGAGTGAGCGATTTGATAAGGTGTTTCAGGAGAAGATGAGGGCGTCCCCCTTTCATTTAAATGGGACATGTCCGAGGTCATGCCAGAAGTGATGACCTCAGGCCCTGTGGACATGCATTACAATGAGGAGTTTGAAGATCTCTGAAATGTAAAAATTCCTTTTGGGTGTGAACAGGACAGGCACAACATATATGACATAATTGTTGTATTTGTCTACCTGTTCTTATAGGCACCATGTTTATAGCACCAATGTCACTAAGTAGGTGTGATAATTTTATATACGCAATATCTGATTTTTTGCAGTATGACATGATCAGTGGTAATCACAGCTGTTATTAAATCAAAACTAACAATTCAAGTATTGTTAACCTAGCAGTTGCAGCTCTTGTAATATTCTGTGGTTTTAGACAAACACCTGTCATTCAACTGCTGACTACATCACTATTGCATGAGACTTTACAATCATAAGAATTAGAATTGTGATTTAACAGGCATCTGGATCATTGGAGCATTATGTTTATTATTCATTATTAATCATTTGATCTGCTCTGATGACTTTTGCTATCTATCGGATGTAAAGTAGGCTACATAATGGGTTTTTTTCTCCTGGCAACTGGCATCTGCCCTCTGTTGGTGATGTTGTAGCACTGTAACATCAGTATCACAAGTAGCATTATTCAGCCAGAGGTCTTAACATTCTGTACCTAGCCCACTGAGGACACTAACGCACAACCCTGATCACACTGAACAGGATGACCTGATCAGCCCTGGCAGAAGCAACATCTTGTGATGCCTTCAATGGCCTTACAGGGTCTCTCTAGAGAATGAATTTACTGTACTGCTCAAGCTACCATGGATAACATTGCTTTGGGCATTATCTATGATGCACATGCTATTAGAGTGGGCATTCTGATGCATTTATATTTTGTAATTGGTTTTCTATTCAGTTTATTTCTGTTTAGATCCACGATAAAGCTACCCTGGAAATCCAGAGTTCTCGCGAGAGCACAATGGAATTGTCTCTGCGAGACACTCTGGCAAGGAGCAATGATGCACGTCACTTTTACCCCAACATTCCGGGGAACCAGCTAAACTGATGAAGACAGCGCTGCAACGTTGGAGGACAGTACGCATTGGTCGTAGTGTTATCCAATTGCGTCAAAGTCCGAAATCATTCAGAGTAAACATGGTCTAGTGAGATTTTTAAATGCATGCTTGTTGCGGCCCCTCGAGTTGGGCATTACATTGTTCTTGTCATGAGCCCTCTCACTCCACCGGGTTACCACCTTAATTGGTTTCCATTATCTTCCACTCTGCTCACCACTCTCTCTACTCAGCCTAACTAGCTCCACCTGTCCCTGCTCTGCTCTGCTCTAATTACTCTGCCAGCTGCGCTGCATTACCCACTAACCTCTCCCAGTATTTAAAGCCCTGTCTTTCAGCTCTCCTTTGTCAGATCGTCTGCAAAGCTCACACCCGGAACCTGTTTGCTCGCGCTTCTGGCTCACTCTTGTTTTGTGACCCCGGACCTGCCTGAATCTTGGATACTCTTCTGCCCCAGAAAACCAGACCTGCTTTCTGCCTTGCTACTACGAATTTGGATTTCCCTTGAACTGTACTTCTGCCTTGTTTCATCCGCCCTGTTGTGTCTGTGTTCCCCCCCCAGGACTTCCGGACCACCCACCACCGGCGTCATAGGACGCATCGCTGCCACTGGGTGGGACACAGACACAGCACATTGGACGGAACCCCTGTATCCCTGTTATTCCCAGTAACCCCTGGAGCCTTCACTCACTCCCTACTTCCCTTTTCCCTTAAGTTTAATAAACTTTCTGGTGTGACGCAATTGTGGTCCTCTGGTCGTCTGTCTGAACCGTGACAGTTCTTGGCCAGACCCTTAATCTTTCTAGATTATCAGGGTCTGGATTTTCCAGGCTACGATAAAGCTGCTTTAAGAGATGAAAGGAGAGCAATTTCTAGATAGCAGATACTTCAAATGTTTAAGGCAGTTACTCCTGCATATTGATCATAATAGTGGTGCATCATTCCTGCTTCTGATAATAATGCCACATGCTGTTAAAGTCCAGTAGAGGAAGAGGCAGAGGTGACGGCTGATGACTTTAATGGCATAGGTGTAGAAATCACACCGGAAAAGTTGCACAGAAACACCCCGAGGCGGCATCATCATCATCACAGATTACAGCTTGATTGCGTAGACAGTCTGTGTTTCGTACAGAGAGCGACTGACAGGCAGCGTTGTGTTGCCCATCAGTCTGCACCTTCACTTGGAATACGTCACTTTAGTCCTCATCGCTGCCGAGTGCTAATGGGTCAAAATCCGGGTCGTCTTCGTCCAGGTCCAAATCGTCAATGTCCTGGAAGAGGGACTCGTCCACCTCCACGCTGTTCCCAGCTGAATAAGAGCACAGAGAGGAGTAGTGTTACACACGCTGACTAACCCGCTTACTACAGAACAGCAGCAGGACATGTGGTAGCTCCACATGCGGTCAGTTAATTATTAAACGCATGAAGGGCAAGGTGTGAAAATGTGATTCCATACCATCCTCCAGAAACTGGATATCCGACGTGTCTAGATTGTGGTCTGTTTCAAATAACTGTTTTCCTGTTGGTAATAAACACACACATACAAATCAACGGTTATTGAGAGTTTATTAAACCACCAGCAATCTCACAAATTGCTTGTGATGAAAAAGCAATAGAATGTCACGTAGTATGACAACTTTGACACTTTCTTTAGCTGTTTTAGAGGCAAGTCACTGGTTAGCACTCCGGACCTGTAACTGGAGCCCCAACCAGTGGGCCGTGGCTGAAGTGCCCTTGAGCAAGGCACCTAACCCCTCACTGCTCCCCGAGCGCCGCTGTTGTAACAGGCAGCTCACTGCACCGGGATTAGTGTGTGCTTCACCTCACTGTGTGTTCACTGTGTGCTGAGTGTGTTTCACTAATTCATTGATTGGGATAAATGAGACCAAATTTCCCTCAGGGGATCAAAAGAGTATATATACTTATACTATACTATATACTTGTATCAGTACAAATGAGTATATCAGAATGTGTGCCTGAAAAGAGCCACTAACATACATGTGACCATGACTGTAGAATGGCCATTTGATGAGGTAATTCTTGGAAATACTTTATTTTTCTTCTGTTTTAATCACAATAATTAAAAAAAATATATAAAAGGTGAGCACTATAATTCTCTCACTGTCATAAGATATATGGTGTTGAGGTCATGATACAATGTCCAAAAATGTAATGTGCTTTTTAATAGTTATAAGCCTTGGCATTAATATAATGAAGACATTGATATAATAAATATAATGCATAACAAGATATATCAAGTCAGACTGAAACTGCTCAATTAATAAAAAAATAAAAAAAAGTGAAGAGACGTTTTCCTGGTGATGCTTCTCGAAGATTAGAGTTACCTGTGAGTTTGTTCTTCCCTGCCTGCTCCTCCTCTTTCTGTCTCTTCTTCCTGATCTCCGCCATATCTTGCTCAAAGCCTGCCTTCCACGACAGGAAGTTCTCGATGGTCACCACTGTACCCTGGAAGGCTTTCTGTTGAGCATACACACAGAAGTGTGTGTTTTTTTCTTTGTTTTTTTTTTTTTACAGAAATGAAGGTCAGGCTGACAAACAGCTGCTTCATATCAGAAGTAGTTCAGAAAAGAAGTTAAAGGGTCCCATGCAAAGACTTAACACACATTTCTATAAGGTAACTTACTTTTTAAAGCTACGTTTTAGACTAAAAACAACAGCCAACTTGAAGCTGCATCAACATTCCTATATTGGTTGGATATGGATTTTGGTGATGCGCTTTTCTACAAATTCAATTATTAAGAAAAGCTCCTGATTTCTCCTGAGATGTCTATATATATTAGCACCTGAAATAGATAAACTTGGAATCTTATAATTATCAAACAAGGCATGTGACATCTATCCTTTGACATTTCACAGACTCATCATCACAACATGTTCCATCTTTGATTTTGTTCAAACCTTCTCAGCTTCCTCTAACTCCTTCTCTTTCTGTAGCCGGTCCTCCTCTTGCCTGCTCTTGATCTGGTCCACTATTTCATTGAGTTTCTCCTGCACAGCAGTGACTAATGTAAATATCATCACCATGCCAAGGTTCTCTTCTGCCTGCAAACAAAGACAACACAAACGTTTTACAAAGTATCAAGATCAAGTAAACCATGGATATGGTATAGAAGAGGGACAGAGCATGAGAGAGAGAGAGAGAGAATCATATTATGAAATGAAATTAAAGGTGTGGTCATTAGGCTATAAACAATGGATACGGTATAGAAGACGATTTTTTCATGCATTGAAACAATGAATAATCACACACAAATTCATAAAGGGTAACTGGGATTAACCTGCTGTTGATATTATTATTACAGACAGATGTGGATGGTTACCAGGAAATATAGCATAGAAAGCAGAGATGACATTCCAAACCACTACATAAGAATGCATTAGTTGCTGTTAGCTGTTAGAGACTGCTGTCAGTGACAACCATTTAGCTGTACACAGCACTGTGCATTAATGCAATCATCTGTATCAGGCTTCCAACAGATATAATACGTTTGTGACTGTATAACAGAAATGCCTGCACAGTGCAGATGTCGATAATACATACAATGTAGCAAATGCTATGAATCTATTTCACTTCAACAAAGAATAACACTCAGTTTCAGCTGAGTGCAGAAGTGTTGTTGAGAAAAAGATGAACTGATTGAGCAGAAGAGCAAGGAGAGAGAGAGATAGACCTTTTTTTTTCTTTTCTACGGTATAACACTATTGCTGAAGTTATTACTGTTATTTTAGCATTAGCATTTATTCTTTTATTTACTTTTTCATTTAATTGTAATTGTATCTTTATATCGATACCAATATTAATGTAAAGTTGGTTATTAACATGCTATACCTGTAGCTTGGACAACAATGACTGTATTGATTCATGCAAATAAAGCACTATTTAATTTGATTTGAGAGAGAGAGAGAGAGAGAGAGAGAGAGACCTGCTGTTGTAGTAAACTGAGGACTTCTTCTGCATCCGAATCCTCCAGGTTCTCCTGTGCGTAGATCTCCCAGAGGGGAGGCTCATCTGGGTATTTCTCCACATAAGTGAACTTTAAAGTCACTTCCACCGCTGGTGAAGCACAAGGCACATTCACATTATCTCACATCAAGATCACATCAGATGCTCTCAGCCAAACCAACACATTTAAACACAATATGCTAACAAAATATTCAATGCGAACTTAGATTACACTTTGTTCTAAAGTTCTGCAATAGAGCGGTGTGCTTTTGATCATCAAAGAGCAAAGTCTGCTAAACGGGCAACAGTCTGGAAAACAAAAAGAGATGTGGGCCTGCCCTTCAAATCTCTACAAAAAACTAAATTAAACTAAACAACGGGCAAGAAAAATAGATACTTACTTTCGTCATTTTCTCCTGCATCTGAAGTGACTGTGATGGTGAAGCTTGCTGGATTCTCTGACAGAACTACAGATGTGGTGAAGCAGAATCATAGGCTAGGTTCGTATGCACATGCAATTACAGGATCAAGTCGATGTAAGTTATGGGTGGGGAGTATTTTCGTTATCACTTCAATTGCATTCCCCCTTGAAGACAACGCTCATATGACAAGACAGATCTTGGAATAAACAGTCGAAAAATAGTGGCTCTCACCCACCCGACTAACTACTGTAACTATGTTCATGTAAATGTTAGCTGCATGCTTGATAACAAGGCAAGAAGGGTCTATCGTCTCGCGTCAATTTGCTTATATGGTAGCAAAACAAGGTTACGTATTTGGCCGAATTATATCTGTTATAGTGTGTTTCGCGGAAATGTTCTGTTTCTTTAATTGCTAATCGAGATGAAATGGCTAGATAGGTAGCTATCTACTGAATAGCCATTCATATCCTGAGCACTTCCAATAAGTTAGCTGTCCAGTGCTAGCTAGCTAGCCCATGAAGTGGTTTACTTCTTTCTTTGATATTATGTTTACCTGTGTAAGAGTCTGGATAAATGGACTCTATTGCTTCCAACTCATTCCTCTGCTCCTCTCCGTAGTCTGTCATTTTATATCACTCCTGTCCATCTATTTTGGACTGACCACGTTACAATCCACAAATGAGTCTTTCTTAGTCACGTTACAATCCCCACTGAGGCCTTCCGAGATCGATTCGCTCCGGTATTCTATTGGCTATGCCTCAGCAGCCTACAGCTGCAGCTCAGTGGTGGCCTGCGTGTTTCATTATTTCGTTATAAAGTATACATAATGTTTAGCTGAGACTCCCTCATCCACGTGACTATTATTCTATTTAGTTATTTAAAAAAAGTTCTAGCCAAAAAAGGCACATTTGCAACTGCATGACATTTCTGAAGTTGATTGTTTCGCCTCAATATGACCACGTGACATATATCCTTGAATTTAAAGTGGTAGACTTCTTTTACTGTGTTGCCTCAAGTGCCACATGGCTCACACTGTCATGTTGGTAGGCTAGATAATTTCCCACATTTCCAAAATGAGCCATAAAATGTCACATCCTTGGGGTTAACGTCTCTGACCATTCTCAATTCCCCATGGTGAGCCTTGAAAGTCAGAATTAGGCCTTCTCAAGAGTAAGAATTTAGTTCCTTATTTAACTTATGAGAAAATACTTAAATGTCCTTAATGGGGCCTTACATTTACATTTTGCTGTACATTCTTAAAACAAATGTGTTGAAAAATAACACACCTTGTGTTATTTTATCATATCTATATGTCCAGACTGGGACAACACAATGTGTGTTATTTCTAATACATTCATTTTAAGAGTGTATAGATAGAAAATATAGGGAGGCCTATACCTCACCTCAACTACTGCAAACCAATTGTTTCTGACTAGGTTATGGCTGAAATACTGTGCACACTGCACATCTACAGAGGACAACTGGGTCATGTAAATTGTAGTTTTACCAATATATGTGGCTGGTACCAGTAGAGAAATTGAACACAACATAAACATTACACCCACACAAACACACAGGCAGGCAGACAGAGAGAGAGAGAGATAATCATATAATAAAATAGAATTAAGGGTGTGGTAATTAGGCTGCTGTGCATGAGTCAGAGTCGGGAGACAAATGCAGCCTCATGCCTCAGTGTTCATTCAGGACAAGTTTGAACAGGCACAAGCGCATCAAGCCCTATTCTTTCAAACAAGTGTTTTTACTCTGGTGGAAAAATCACATGGGTTTATTGATGCACCCAATAATTCAGAAAACAATATGCATATTTGTGTAACTTTTTTTTATTATACAAATAGTGGGATAGTGATAGTGGTATTTGTTACAAATAATGCAATTTTCTTTTAAATAATTAGTAGCGTATTATCAGGGATGTAGTGGTAAAATAAGAGGTGGGTAACCCCCCCCCCCCATCCCAATACACAAACACACTTTATTCTTTATTCCGGAATTGGAACATGACAATAAACTACTTGAACTTGAACTTGCAGGTTTCAGTTAAAATGATCTGACTGTGTGCACATGCATGTGCTCCTCACAACACACAGTGATAGATGATTCAAAATTGTAAAGGATGTAAGGTATAAATTATATATATTAGGTGCATGAGAACATCCATTATATGCAATGACTGAACAGAACATATATTTATTTTGTTTGTATGCTTCCAGTATAAAATGATAAAAGCATACTTCTTAACTTTCTGATGTACCTTAAAGAGTAAGAGTGAACTGTAATTCTTTCCTGGTTGTTGCACTGTTCTGGATCCATGTGATTCAGCCTACCATTTATGTGTAATGTCAGCATGCATGGCTGTTTTTATTTTGTCTATGTATTTGATATTTGATAGTGTAACTCATACTGCATGCTGCTAGACCATGAGTAGCCTACCGTGAGTCATGTCTGTGTGTATGCTGTCCCTTCCCAAATCTATGTGTATTCTCTGACTATTAATTGCTGTCTCTCATTCACAGGGTCCCATGATGTAAAGGATATCTGGACATTGCTATTGAGCATGCATTTCTGTGCACACCTCCGTTCTTCTAGCCAACAGTAATAGTTTTTACTGAGGTGAGTTGAGACCAAAACTGCCCCCCCCCACCCAACACTTTAGTTATCAGATGAATAATCTCACCTCTTACAGAGAATACAAATAAGTGCTGATTTGTCATGGTTTAGCAACATGAACAAAATTATGCCTAGAAGGCAGATTAGGACCAAAAGGGAATGTAGCCAGTATGGACTATATTATGTGCACTAACTGTTAAAAAAACATGGCCATCAACTTCCCCAAACAACCAAACATCCTTGTAATCGTCTGAATGTGAAATACAATGCGACACGTCTGCACAATAGGAAAGGAGAAGCTGGAATTGTGTGCGGTTGCAAAGAGGAAAGGCACTAACAGAAAAGCTGTTTTGATTCTGAGGTCTCAGTACTTTGCAGAAATTGGCCTGTCATCTTTGAGCTAATAGTGTTTTACTGAGTGGTTTTTAATGGTCCACATCTGAGAGGAAGTGCAGCATATTGTCCCTGAGGAAGGCAGTCACGTGATTTTCAAGCATAGTTCTCTCTTTCCTTCCAGCCACAAGCTGCTGATGGTCAAGTAATAGTATGGAATGTTACTTCAAAAAAGAGTCTCATCAATGTAAATCATCCTTAACCCATGATTACCCCCCCCCCCCCCAAACCCAATTGAGCAGTCAGCTTAATGTGAGAGCATCTCTTGTGCCACATTAAGATGAAGTCTCCTCTAAGTCATCTCAATGCCATGCTCCATATCCAAGACAGGTCTCTTCTCTGGGTTGAGGTCTCGATCACTGCGGTCTACATAGCGCTGCAAGGTGCTGTAGCACTGTTCTCCACGTGTGAATGTGTATGGGGAAGAGATCTCCTCCCAGGCCCGGTGGTTAGGGAAAGGGAACGCTTCAGGATCTCGGTTCTCAAAGAAGCTCTTGAGGTTGCGCTCCGCTAGTTTGGTGGCATATTCAGAGGCGTACACGTCAAACTTCTCCCGCTCCTTCTCCATGTAGCGCTTCCAGAACGTGAGCTGCAGGTAGCTCACCTGTGAGCGACAGTTTCTGTAGCAGGTGCCAATCAAGCCTACTATTGCTGAGATTATAATGATGGCCCAACCCAGAATCTGCAAAAACACATACATTAACATGTACTGTATACAACTAAAATGGAATTGAATATATGGTATGGTTGTGAATCTAATTTGTTTGAAATACAGGCATTACATTTCAAAATGG
Organism: Alosa sapidissima; assembly: GCF_018492685.1. NCBI lineage: Eukaryota > Metazoa > Chordata > Actinopteri > Clupeiformes > Clupeidae > Alosa > Alosa sapidissima. The sequence goes on along the minus strand of NC_055966.1, from coordinate 26,122,503 downwards.
ATATGCAAACAGACCTTCGAAATTAATATTCAAACCTATGGTGCAATATGAAGACAACACAAAGCTATGGTGCTAGACTAAGTAGCAATTGACAGATAAAGTTTTTGTGATATACCTATGCATGTTATTCACCTTAATTCTCTCATTTAAAAGATTTGTCTGCATGTGCAAGCGCTAGAAATGGGACAATGAAAAGGCCTGTAGACACAAGCAATGTGGAGAGAAACAGGCCAGTGCTGTCCTTTTATCATGCCATTAGAGTGACATCATTGTTGAAGTCTGAAAGAATTTTTGTTTTCCAGACAAGACAAGCAACTGAGTAATATATCACATGCAGTAGTGCAATATATTCAAGATTGTTTTTATTGTCATTCTAAAAACAACACTTCAGGAATTGCAGTGTATATCACATGAACTCATGTTCTATGCAATTGTATATGGTCATTTTAATCTATACTTTAGTTGTATCAATTAGATTTGATTATAGATTCAGTATATCTAATATATAAAACATTTAGGCTATATAAAATCCAATTTATTTTGGATAACAGATTTTCCTGTCACATACATGGGTGAACTTTGAACTTTGGCCGAACATTGAACTTTACCTATCTGTCAAACACTGAACTACTGCTGAGCCTCTGTGTCTTTATCACTTACCTGTGACTGAGCTCGGAACATGAGGAGCAGCTCCATGTTCTCATTGGTCGGGAGCTTGGATCTCCCACACGGAACCCGCGCCAGTTCCTCCCGGCACAGCGTCGTCTTGTTCTTGCAGAGCAGCGGCACTACCAGGTTGTCGTCCAGGCCGCTGACGGCGCACTCGTAGAACGTTCCGTTGAGGAGCGCCACGCACAGCCACATGATGGGAGCCACACACGCCGTGCCCACCACCTTGCACAGCCCCGTGCAGCAGCCAATGCAGTTGCCCCGGGGGCAAAGCTTCAGGGGGTTCAGGCAGCAGCCTGTGAAGAGTCTCCACAAGCGGTTGTTGACAAACAGTCCGGTGGTCAGCAGCACGATGGCTGGTCCGAGCAGGAAGGTGATCCCGTAGGCAAAGTTCTGGTCATGGTTACACGGGCAGTTGAAGGACACCATGGAGAAGATCCTCTCGCCTCCGATGGTGAGGATGGCCATGAAGCCATAGCCGATGGTGGATTTTTGGTCGGACAGAAAACGGAGGATGGTCTTGAAAGAATCCATTGTTTCCCCTGAGGACTTTGGCACCTTCCACATAGACGTAGTTGATTACCATGCAAGAGGTACAAGACAAAGAGTGAACACCCACGACTGCTGGTATGCACCACACCGAGGTTCTTGTTCATAACGTTGAGACGGAGACCAAAAAACTTGCGACAGTCGTGTCTGCTTCGGCCCCTCCCGCTGTTTTCTCTCTCCAACTCCTAAACAGCTGGTCTCTCTATTTTTCTCTTGTAGTCACACCCTCCAGCCGCTTCCTCCGCTCATCTTTTTCCTCATCTTGTCCGGCATTCCCCTGTGCGTAGCCCCTGCTTACAAACCCCTCCCATGATTTATTCCCTCTGTTTCCTCCCTTCTCCCTCTCCTTCCCTCCCTCCTCCTCTCCCTCTCTCCTTCTCTCACTCTCTCCTTCCTCCTCTCTCTTCCGTACTTTGGGAAGCTTGTGAGAAGTGGGAGTGAAGGATCATATTCTGGGATTTCTGTCTGACAAAGGACTACACTCCTCCTCCTCTCCCTCCCAACCTGTAAAGGGCAGAACCAGGCAGGGGCATGGCCACAAAACAGGCCCAGAGCCTGTTGATCTGGTTTTGGAGTGCATGCCACAGGTAATTCTAAACAATGTGCATGAGAGAGCGCTCTCAGCCAAAAAACAAAAAAAAACAGCCTTCTGTGTGTCTGTTTTTTTTATATAGGTCACACACACACACACACACACACACACACACACTCTCTCACACACGTGGTTTGCATCAGGGTTCTCAAGTCTCACGCAATTCAACAAGTTCACACACCACACCTTGCATTTCTCATGCAGAAATATTACTAGGGATGTCAAGGTATCTGCATAATTAGTAGCCTAGAGGAGACGCAGGGATACGAGAGGATTTCTCGCAGGGTTCAGAACTAGCGCACCACTCACCAGACAAATCAAAAAACTAGATGTACCGCAGAGCGGTACAAAATATGACCGCCGCCCAGTCCAGCACATTTTTTCCACAAAAATAAATCACGCTGAAAGGCCTATATGATTCTAACTGTCTCACTAAATTGCATTATCCACATTCAATTCTCACTGGTATCTGCTAGACAACAAGTACCAAAACATGATTAGTTCATAGATTTCACATGTAAAATTCATTTTATACAACCCCACCCCCATCTTGCCTGTTCATAATTCTGAGAAATTCTTGAATTGTGTGCATGTGTGCGTGTACATGTTTATGTTTTTGTGTGTGTGTGTGTGTGTGTGTGTGTGTGTGTGTGTGTGCGTGCTTGTGTGTTTGCCTGCGTATGTGTGTTTGTGCATGTGCATGCATGCGTACATATGTCTACTGTGTGAGTATGTGTCATACGTATGATAACTGTGAATGTATGTGTGTGCGTGTGTATCTGTTTATGCACATGTGTGCACATGGAATGGGTTAACATGACCCCTGGAGGCAAACATACGGAAAAAATTGGTCATCCTAGGCCCTACGGTTCTCAAGATATTCACAGAAAACTGTGTCTGCCCTACCCTCCTTTCGGTGGGTCCAGTACAGCGGGGGGGCTACAAATCAAAACAAAAAACGATGGTTCCATGCTATCCATGTGGGGTTACATGCCCACCAAGTTTCGTGTACCCCGGTCTTTCAGTGTCCCGGGAATCCTTGTTGGTGTACGGTCACTAAATGTACACATAAATTATTTTATTGTAAGGCCCCCCATAAACGAAAGTTCACAAAACTTGGCATGCATTCGGAGGGTGTCATAATGATCCTACACTTTCAATTTTGTGCAGTTTTGACCATGTCAGCCAGAGATATTGTGATGAAAACACCTAATTTTTTGCTTTTTAATTTTTAACTAGGTGACGCTATACATGAAATAAGTGGTAATGGGATGGGTTGACATGCCCCCTTAAGACCAACATACAAAAAAAGGTGGACCTATAGCCCTACAGTTCTCGAGATATTCACAGAAAACAGTCTCCGGCCACGTACAGGCCAGTTGGTGTATAGTAACATAAATTAATTTATTGTGTGGCCCCCCATTAACGGAATTCCACAAAACTTGGCGTGCATTCAGAGGGTGTCATAATGATCCTACACTTCCAATTTTGTGCAGTTTTGACTATGTTAGGTCACAGATACCTGCGATTACAACACCTTTTTTGTGTTTAACTAGGTGGCGCTATACATGAAATGAGTGGTTATATGGAATGGGTTGACATGGCCCCTTGAGATCAACATACAAAAAAAAAAATGGTCCTCCTAAACCTTACGGTTCTCGAGATATTCACAGAAAACTGTGTCTGCCCTACCCTCCTTTCAGGGGGTGCAGTCCACCGGGAATCCTTGACAGAAATTTGGACATGCGAAAAAGAAAAAAAAAAAAAAAAAATCTGACTAAACCTATAGCTTCGCTGCGCGGCGGTCATAATAAATAGCCATCGACATCCAATCAAAAAATAGGCTATTCGTTGTATCCGGGTAAAATTCCAAAATAGCACATTCCCTCCCCACAACCACGTTATGCTTGTGTGGGGTTACACGTTTAACATTTCAAAACTGTACCAACATTCTTTTTATTCAGAAATTCAACTGTCTGTCATTTGGTAAACCAGCCTACTTATGGCACTTTACAGGGTGTGTAAATCAAGCCTTTTATTTGGCCTATCCTACTTTATGGCAACATTGTTTCTTATCTATAAACTAAACTGTCGGTCATTAAGAAAACATAATGATTGTGTCATTATAGCTTTGTGTAACCCAGACATCACGTTCATTTTACACGACCAATCACTCTCGTGGCTGCCTGCATTTCCCTGTCGTCACAGCTGCAACAATGAGTATGCTACACATACATTTTTTTCTAAAGATACAGGACTGCTGCAGACAATGACCTGCCAACCACCATAATGTAATAGCAACCCAAGATAATGAACTTGCTGTCTTTATAAAAAAATGGTCTCGGCATGCACATGCTTAGTCCAATGGTTCAGTGACAATATAGGCTACTCAAGTGAATAAAGCAATTAGCCTAATAAATAAAATATTTGTCTCACTCAGTACATATACATCTCGTAAATTGATAAGCCATAGAATATCCCAGCGTCACGATTATTATATTTCAAGATTCCAATCTATCCCACCTAAATCTGAAAAGTTATTTCTACTGACATGCTTCCTGGTGACATAAAAACACAAATGGTTTCTCTTGATAAGGCTGACATAAGAGACATAGGCTATGCATTATACTTTCCTGACACATCCCTGACTGTCCTGAAAAATAAACAAAAACAAGATATAGGATGTATAAATCCCAAATCTCACTCCAAGCTGAGCTCAAAACTTGAGAACCCTGGTTTGCATGGCCTGACTGCAAGTCTGCAGACGAGATTTAAACCTATGCCATTTATTTAGGTGATTACTGTCCACCCTCTTCTATGAGTACACAGAATGTTATGGCTGCAGTTTACTTTCACTTTTCCATTTGCCATTCTAGTGGGCATCTCTCTTGCCCTCTCTGGTTTCTGTTTCTTACTGTGACAGAGCGCACCGCGTCTGTCACTGGGCCTGGCGCGTTACCGCCAGTTGTAGAACAATGGGACCGGAGTTTGGGTTAAAAACCGGACATTATATACGGATACGGACTGGTGCGGTAAAATTAAATGTTTTCTGTGATGCATGTGGAAAAAAAAGAATGGCGATGTATTGTACTGTATACTTTGTATGTATGGGAAAAGCCAAAGGAATATTGAAATGTCATACAAGTAGTGATGTCATAAAAGTTCCAACACTGTGGAAGACATCATGTCTCACCCCTGTCCCTAAGAAGCCTCACCCTAGTGAGCTTAATGACTACAGACCTGTCGCTCTTACATCACATGTGATGAAGACGATGGAGCGATTGGTCTTAGGTATGCTCAGACCCCAGGTACAGTACGCCATGCACTAGACCTGTTACAGTTTGCATACCAGGAGAAAGTGGGCGTGGACGATGCCATCACTTATCTTCTACACAGGACACATTCTCACCTAGACAAGGGGAAAAGTGATTTCGCTCCGCCTAGCTCCACTCATCCATCTGGAACCGATCCATTGGAATGGTGTTTCAGAAGGCTGGGCCTAATCAAAAAATGCTTGCATATGATTGAATAAGCCACTTGTCCATCATATTGACGTGCTACTTCAACCACTCACATCGAAGCCAACCCGTGACGCTAATAACAGTCTCACGGTCGCTTCTCCACTACGTCACATCTATGAAACTCCCGCCCTGCGTCCTGATTGGCTGAACCATAAAGTCGGTTGCAGAAATCACTATCAATGGAATAGGTCCCATATGGATGTGAGTGAAGCTAGGCGGAGCTAAGCGGAACGACATTCATCTGGCGAGAGTCAGGTTAGGGGGAAAGTGCTGTGAGAAACATGCTTTTAACACCATCCAACCCCTCAGATTGGGAGACAAGCTCTTGCAGATGGGTGTGGACGCTCACCTGGTAACCTGGATTACAGATTACCTGACCGAGCGACCACAGTTCGTCAGACTGAAGAACTGTCTCTCTGACGCTGTGATCAGCAGCACCGGAGCACCACAGGGAACTGTGCTCTCTCCAGTCCTGTTCACCCTGTACACATCTGACTTCTGCTACAACACCGAGTCATGCCACATGCAGAAGTTTTCTGACGATACTGCAATTGTGGGGTGTATCAGGAACAGGCAGGAGGAGGAGTACAGGAGCCTGGTGGAGGACTTTGTGCAATGGTGCAAACTCAATCATCTTCAACTCAACACTTCAAAGACCAAGGAGATGGTGGTGGATTTCTGCAGGTCTAAGCCCACTCTGCTACCAGTCCACATTGATGGGGTCATTGATGGGGTCTCCACCTGGACAATAAACTGGACTGGTCAGCCAACACTGATGCACTCTACAAGAAAGGGCAGAGCAGGCTGTACTTCCTGAGGAGGCCTCGGTCTTTCAATGTGTGCAGCAAGCTCCTCAGGATGTTCTACCAGTCTGTTGTTGCCAGCGTCCTCTTCTATGCAGTAGTATGCTGGGGAGGAAGCACAAGGAAGAAGGATGCGGGGCGAATTGACAGGCTGGTAAGGAAAGCTGGCTCTGTAGTGGGAGCTGAACTGGAGTGCATCACTTCACTATCTGACAAAAGGACCCTGAACAAACTGATCAACATCTTGGACAATGAGTGTCACCCACTCCACAGCACTATTGTTAAGCAGAATAGCCTGATCAGCTGGAGACTTCGCTCACTGCCTTGCACAACAGACAGACTGAGAAAGTAATTTGTCGCCAGGGCCATTGAACTGTTCAATGCTTCACTTAAGGGAAGAGGAGAGATAGATTTCTCTGCATAGTCTGTCTGCCTCTTCACCCCCTCCATGTTTGGATACTGTCTGTCCACTAGCCACTTTTTACCACTAGCCACTTTTACCACTGTCTTTCTGTCTCACTGTTTGCGTGTTATATTAGCACATTAGCACATATGCTTAACCCCTCCCTCCATGCCACAGCCAAACTGTGGCCACACTTATACCTTTTCTTAAAATAGTTAAATATATAGATATATAGACTTTATTTCTGCATTGTTGCACTGTTGGACTTACTCATTTGCACTATCACCATGACCACTATCACCATTGCACCATCACCATGACACTCATTCACACAGAACACGTTACCTTACCATAGGCTACTATGCACAGAGAATCACAGGCTCAGTCCCTGCCTCTCAGTCATTGCAAGCGCCTCTGATTGATTAATCACCACTATGTGGATACTGTTTTTAGAATTGATTTAGATTAAGTGTTAGTTAGTATAATTTGTATTTTAGTATATTTAGTATATTCTTTATCTTCTACTGTCCTTATTGCTTAGTTGTGTTTTTATATTATATTCTTTAATTACTTTTTCTGCTGTTAAAGAATGTGTATGTGTTGTCTGTATGCAGCTGAGACCTTGAATTTCCCCTGGGGATCAATAAAGTATTTTTCTCTATCTATACGCGGTCTTGGTATCGCTAAATGGTCTGATGCAAAGCATAGCGTCGGGGCGGTTGTGGTTTCATTCGCGCACTTTTTTACATCTTAGTGAGATCGCTTCAACCGTGCCTGTATGTTAGTTGTTGTATTGTGCAGTGAATGCTCACATTACCTGTGGTATGCCTGTCTTCCTTCCGGGGTGCAAACAGGAGGGTATGAGGTGGGACTCATTTAAATGGTCGGGCGCGCTCCCGTAAGGGAAGCGCTCATTTAAGCTTAAAGTATGGTCCCGCGTCTGCGTCCCGCGCACGCGGCACTGGTGAGCGCGTGACGAGAATTGCGTCATTTTTACAGCATGCGTCGCGTCTTTGAGTCGACCGAAATTTAAGACCGCGGTCAAAGTGACGCGTAGACTGCGCATGTGTGAAACGGAACTGCTGTAAACACTCCCCTCCAGTAGGTGGACCACATAGAAGAACAACACTTAAACGTAGAAACAAACCTAGACAGAAGAAGACTTGTTTGGTTACCATAACGACGATGGAACAGAGCGCCTGTCCTCAGCTTGCCTGGCTTTGAGTTACGTGAGACACCACGACATGGAGTCAACTTCGACCGATGTAAAGCTACAATCCACAGATACATTCTTTAACATTATATTTAACGGTCACCATCTATGGTGTAGAACCCAAAGTATTTCAAGACACCGCATTTTAGATGAGTTGGGGACGTAATTATCTGTCTGCTGGCCATTCTGTGCGTTACCTTTGATTGTCGAAACAGGGTGGCTGCATGGGCTCATTGTGGCTACTGGCTATTATATTGGCTTGATTTGGTCATGAGCCCTGGATCATATAGCACTGAATGAGATGGTAAACAATAAAATAAAACTAATCATAGACAGTGACAGCCTTACTCCATGCATGGAGAGCTGACATGACTTCGGATTAAATGCATCTTTTAAAAATGAGCGTATGCTGAAATCAAATCGCAAAACCCAGAGCCAATTAAAGGTATCTATCTACAACGCTCAGGCGAAACCCATGTAACACTTGCTGATCGAGATGCATTCTCGCCTGTTCCTTATAATGCGTTATCAATAGTGATTATAATAATAAAGGGAATGTAGCCTATCGTAACACCCCCAATTATCACCACTTTTGTTCAGAAATTCTTAAACAACGATGTTTTTTAACACTTCAAAATAACATTTGCTAAATTAACTTTACATTTTTCAGTAGCCATAGGTGTGTAGATTTGGACAAAATCTGGTTTGGTTCTTAACGGGAGCATTTACTGCCTGAAATATCCGATTTTGTTTACCACGCTCGGAGTTATAATGCTGGCCTGATGGGTCGCCTATTTACACCGTTTCAACGGCACATGAACGGTTAGACCGAGAATTCTCGTCATGAAATTAAAATTCCACTGGAGCTCCAAGCGGTTGTGTACACGCAGCCTTACAACACTGTTTACAGCTCTTTGAGTCACGGTAAAATGTAATTTTTGGTACATAGCTAATTTAGATACACCTATGGTGTGGGTGGTTGCGTTTCTGTAGGAGTCCGCTGTCTTGGTTTGTATAGAAATGGATATTAAATGACACATACAAGCAAGACGGTGGAAATACGGGACCGACGGGAATAGGGGGAGTTCCGATACCTCTCCCAGGTGCAATCATTATCTAGCCTACTCCTGAACAATGCTGAACTCAAATCTCGAAACTCGCCTGTCAACACCGGGAAATGCGATACACAGCACTAAAAACCGAATAGTTTATTTATAGTTCGACTACGGATATTTCACGTCATGTTCGAATAAAAGTGACAGCCCTACTCCCTGCATAGAGAGCTGACATGACTTCGGATTAAATGCATCTTTTAAAAATGAGCGTATGCTGAAATCAAATCGCAAAACCCAGAGCCAATTAAAGGTATCTATCTACAACGCTCAGGCGAAACCCGTAACACTTGCTGATCGAGATGCATTCTCGCCTGTTCCTTATATAATGCGTTATCAATAGTGATTATAATAATAAAGGGCATGTAGCCTACCTCTCCCAGGTGCAATCATTATCACCAACCCAACCCTGAACAATGCTGAACTCAAATCTCGAAACTCGCCTGTCAACACCCCTGTTAGGCAGGGGTGTTTAGGACAATTATTCTTTATTTGTTGTTTAGGGTATTGCAGCGCATTGGGGATGTCGGAACACGAATGTTATAGAGTAGTGTGTGCGCTAATGCAGTTTATGGCTTAAACGAATGTGTCAAAGGGGCGAGTGATTATTCTGTGGTTTGGTTGGGACCGATATGTCATTGAGCGTTTCATTCGGGGTTCGCCTCTGTCGTGAGAGGACGTATTTATGTGTCAAGTGTTACTATGGAGGGCCTAGTTATTGCGGGCATTGTCCCATGTTTGTTCAGTGTTTTTGTTTAATGTTTTCTGTCTTGTCTGTTGCCTAAACCTGCCGGTAGCTTAATAATATTAATTTTGAGTCAACTTTGAGTCACACCATCCGCTTGGACACATTACTACACTTACACACACAAAGAAATCTGTCTAGCTAAATATGAACTGGGTTGTCACAAACATGCTTTGCTCACTGATTGCTTCACTTCAACATTTATGCACACACACACACACGCAAGTATGCATGCACGCATGCACACACAATTTATAATTTAGTTCTACAAGGCCAGAGATTCTATTTCTGCTGGCATGTACTGTTATCTGTCGCTGTCCTAAATGAATCAACACTAATGGCCCAATCAACTCTGATTAAAACTTATGAGCTTTGATGGGGCCAATGAAGTGGACTGGGGAATATTGTGATTCATACAACCTCAAAGAATTCAAACATTCAAACTTTTTATAACAAAATGATTTGCCACATCTTAAGAAATCGTGTACATAACCATGAAAACACAAGCTTAAGCATGAATTGTGTCATATTATATTAAGAGGAAGTTATTGAAAACTAGTTTCCTTTTACGTAAAACCAGTACCCCCCCCCCCTCCATACACACACCAGAAAGTAAAGATTAAAATTGATATCAGGTCAGACCTCTTAAATGTTAAAATAGATCAAATGTTATGATCCTTTAGCATGACTTGATGCATAAATTGATCACTGTTCAGCATTTATTGTGATACATCACATCACACACACTTGTCCCACTTATAAAATCTTTTTGAATATGGTTGCCTTTATACTCACAGGGGAAGTTCCGTGGAATTGGAACTGAAACTGAGTTGACAACCGAGAAAAACAATCACTTAGAACATCGGAAATACTGCTCACATGAGTATCCGCATAGGCTAACATTTTTGCACATATAGGCTACTGGCCAAATTTCATTCAAGTTCACATTGTACAATTTTTCAATGCTGTGTTTTAATGCACATGTTAAGCCTCACATGTATTTCTCACTGCATACATAGTAGCCTAAGCCTATAGGATGTGAGGGCTGAAACCCACCACAGACCACAGCAGAAGAGACGGGAAGTCAAGCGGAAGTGAAGAGAATACAAGAGAACATCAGACCAGAGATACAGAGAAACAGCAGGATTTTGTAGCAGATAGAACAATGAATGTTTTATGCTGTACAAATAGTTTCCATGAAAGCACATGAGGCACAAACTTGGTATGTCTTTATAAACTTTATATTCATTACCCAAACTGACACGTTGCATAATAAACCTGAGCTTAATTATTTGAGGCAAAAATACAATGGCATGATCACTGAAGAAAAAAAACTCTGTCATCATTTTAACCCATTCGCGCTGGATGCTGCATGACGCAACATTGACCCTCCCGCTGGATGCTGCGTAGCGCAGCATGCTTTTTATTTCATGTTTCTAGGTGCTACAGAGGCTTAGATATTACATTTTGGTAGACGTTGACAATTTTTAGTATGTTTTCAGAAAACACTCAGGAAATAAGGTTATTTAGTCTAGAATGCCATAGGATTCTATAGGCGTTTTTTAGCAGGCATTTTAGGAGTAAATGGGTTAAAGCACACAAAACTTGAATTATCATGTATCAAATAAATAAAAAAATCTTTAAATCCTTCTAAAAGTCTTCAAAAATGTACTAACATTCTTTAAAAAAATCACTTTGAAATAGAGTGCACTTGAGGAAAACATTGTCAACCTGTAGGATCTGACTCTCTCACAGCATCATGCCCTCGTCCAGAAATGCCAGGGCCGCTGGGTTGACAAGATCCCCCTCACCTGATTTTGTTGACAGGACTCTCATGGGGTTCTCAGGGTTCCTGCATGTCTCCACATACTTATGCACGGTGCTGTAATACTTATCCATGGTCCTGAACTTGTAGAAGCTGGAGACCTTTTCCCAGGCAATCTTTGGAGGAGTTGGCTGAGGTGCCGGCGTGCTCAGTTCAAAGAAACTCTTGATGTTCCTCTCGGCAAGCTTCTCGGCGTGTTCCGTGGCATACTTGTCAAAGAAGTTGTTCTCCTTCTGAGAGTAGGTCTTCCAGAACTTGAGCTGCAGGTAGCTCACTGGAGAGTTGCACCTGGCCATACAGGTGAACAGCAGGGAGAAGAGCATGATGGAGGCTATCACCAACCAGCCTAGGATCTGCAGAGCAGAGAGTGGCAGAGCCAAATTAACATTCAGACAGTGGTTTGAAGAGCGGTTATTCTGTGACACTTCAAAATAGGTTAACAACTAAAGATTCTTTTCACAATCTATGAATCTGTCATCTGACAATTACTCTGACTGATTCATTGAATGCCAAAGCCACTTCCCAAAACACATACACAAATTTAGAGCCGAGTATGACAAAATTTGCCACGTTTTTCAGGTATGTTCATTTGGTATTATCAAATTAATTTTCTTGCTTATGGAGGACAGTAAAGCATGCCTGTCGTCCCCAATGACAACCAGGCCATGTACTTTGTAGGCATAGAGCTGTGGTCAGGGTCAAACCTACACACTTTCACAGTAGGCTAGGCCTGTAACATTGCCAATAATGCGATTCAGACACCTGTTATCATCAGCAATATCAATCAGTAAAATCTACTTATGTCTGCGAAGTTTTTGCATGCCTTTCATGTTGTCACCTTGCTAGTTTTAGACCAGAACTCATTGCTTCTACTTCAAAATAGACATTCACAAGGAATAAACCATTTTGATCCTGCATTACTGTATTTGACCTAAGGTCACATGCAGACCTGTGGGCAATTCATTTATTTGACATACATAACTTTCTTAAATAAGTGACATGATCTATCTAGGGCTTCACACTACAACCTCTCAACTCAAACCACAAGATTAAATGTTCTTTAAAGGAGACCGCCACACCTATAGCCTACTGTAAGCCCTGCACACACTAATAACAACAATGATGGAGGCGATGATGATGATATTGACAGCTATCTCCTCTTCAGCATTATTCATCATAGCACATAAATTAGTCATAAGTATCATTCTCAGGTGACCTGTGGAATACCACTGAGGTGCGCTCAGTTTGCAGGCAGAAGGCTAGTTACACATAAAGCCCATAGCACTGTATTCGTCTCTGTAATAATTCATTAAAGCTCTCACACCTTCTGACAAGGACCAATTGTTATGTTTCCATAACAAACAAGTCTGTTACTCTCACTTACCTGAGACTGTGCGCGTATGGTTGTAAGGACAGCTTCTCTGTCCGCCGACGGGATCGATGTCTTACACGGCAATCTATAGAGCTCTGTCTTGCAACTATCTGATTTGTCACTGCACAGAAAGCTCTTCAATTGAGTGATATTAGTGCCCGTCACTATACATTCAAAATAAACGCCGTTAAGAAGCGCTATTGCGATCCAGGAGACAGGCGCCACCATAGCGGTCATTGTGATCTGAGTAAAAACAGTAAAACAGCCGCACAAATATTTGAAACGAAAAAGTTTAGACTTCTTCAGACACAAACCTGTGAAAAGCTTCCACGTTTTGTTGCTTAACATGTAGCCAAGTATAAGCAAAGCCGTGGCCGGCACAAGAAGAGACACCGTCCCATAGAGAAAGTTCCACTCGCTACATGGACACCTGAAGGCAAAATTTGAAAAAGCATGCTCCGCACCCGCCGTCAGTAACGGAATCGCACCGAATCCAATGGTCGTTTGACGTTTTTGGAGCAAGTTCATCACAACCTTGAATTTATCCATTGCGACGCGTTCCTTTTCCTCTTTCGGTCAGAATTCTGGCGAAGAGCAACTCTATTAAGGGAGGGGGACACTTTCAGTTCCCTTATCAATTGCATGTCATGATGCCATCTGGCGTCTGGTCAAGACATAAGTTGGTAGTTGGTGTGGTAGTTTGGGCAGTGGCGAAACTTTCTAGCGTAAATAGGCCTACCAGTTGATATGCTACTTAACCCATAAAGTAGCCTGTTTTGTGCTTGCGCTGAAGTAACGGTCTATCAGAGGTTATTCTCTTACATTTGGAGCGCCGCTGTTTCAAATGTCATGACCTGTCTCGTCAAAGTGCGCTTCTCTATGCAGGCAGACCAGGTTATCCAATAGAGGGCAGAAAAGAGCGGGGTAGAGAACAGCAGGCCTACCAAACACAGTCATAAGCAGTGGCGTAGCCAGTCTTATCATAAACATTGTAATTTCATGACATGAAAAGTTGAACTTCATCATAGCTGACAATTTGTTGGCTAAACATTTTAAACTTGCGCAAAACTGCATGAAACCAGCATCGGTGTGTCACATAAAACACAAATTGAAGCCATAAAAAGTGCAATATGAACGGATTTTATCACACAGCTGACAATTACGCAGAAACATTTTAAACGGAGCAAGACAATGCATGTAGCTTCAGCGCGTCACATAAAAACAATTGAAAGATTGATCATATTGGACAACTGTAAAGCGTTATCATAGGCATGTAACTTTTATGACCTGAAAAAGTGGAATTTATTTATATGCCGTTAGGCCTACATGAACGTAGCTTCGGTGTGTCATCACATCAAATTGAAACAGATTGGCCATATAGCCAAGCCTACTGCAAATATGAAAACTTCGTTGGAGAGAGAGAGAGAGAGAGAGAGAGAGACCTCCTTGGTTAGCGATTTGACTGATTCTTGAGCTCTCAGCGGAGTGCTGACTTGCACGCCTATAGGCCCGTCTGTGGCTACGCCTATCCATAAACCGAAAAGTGGACGATGGTCTTGACTTGGCAGAAATGTAAGGATAACCCTAAAACACACACACTCACAACACACACACACACACATACAGAGAGAGAGAGAGAGAGAGAGAGAGAGAGAGAGAGAGAGAGAGAGATTGTTGTCCAATGGTTTCACATGACAGTCAAGCTGTATTCATAGCACTTGCGACGGTCTGGTGACCCTCTGCAGCAGTGTGCCAGATCAGGGTTTCAACTATGTGGAGTGTTTCTGGCTCTGGGTGTCGCTGTATCCCACATGACCAAAATGCATGTGACCGTTTTGGATAGGCGGGGCTACGGTGTTACAATTCAGCTAATACACTCACTGTATGCCTGCAGAGTACACTGGACAGGACTCAACTGTTACGCAGACAGGATATGTAGCCTATGTTGTTGCAGCCGCAACCTTCCTTCAGCCTGAATGAGGTATTTCCACATTAAATACGGCCACTGGGATCCGATCGACTGAGGAGGAAGAACGAAAGGAAGAGAGGTGAGTAAATATCTGGGTGATGTTGGGTATTATGTTTCCCACAGAGAGGTTAGTGTCAGTAGTAAATGTTTGTAGAGCCTGTCCGCTCCTGTCAAACGGAGCATCGGGAGTCCCTTTGAATCCGCATGCTGTCACAGCTCGCACTGCGGGCGAAGCGGAGGTTTATGCCTCGATATCCAATATCACAACGAATCCCTTTAGCTGGACAGTTGCTAGGAAACCTTACCCGGATAGTAGCTGACTCCGGCCCAGATGTGTTTCAGAGTCAGCGGTTGGGTTTGACAGCAGAGCTGAGATTTAAAAGTGATGGTGAAGGGATACGGCGTGATGACCTCCGCGAAAACAGTCTCCATCGTAGACCAGGTCAATTGATTATTGTCTTTCACAATGGAAATTAAAATCATGTCAAAAGAAAACATGCTTGCAGTTGTGCATCAGTGGTGAAAAGTGGCAACGTAGGGAATGCAGTATTATTCTGTGATATTATTGATAAACAGACTGACACATCGTCAAGTGCAGCAGTGTATCACCTTGTTGGCTGAAAATGTGAAAGTTGATTGTTGACTTTGCCTGCCTGTCTGCCTGCCCGTCTCTTGATTTTGCCCTTAGGTGACAGCCAACAGGCATCTGAAGGTCGTTCTGTCATCGGATCAATAGCCCCAGGGACATGGCCAGGAGAGGGGTGGACACCAGAGGCAGATGAGTCCAGGATCTAGTCACCTGCATGGCCCCGTGGATCTGCAGCGTAGTGAGGGTTTACCAGAGCTAAGTCTCAGACTTGCCTACTTTTGACCAGGATGACCAATAGGCCGGTCCGCTCTGTGTCAGGGTGCACCACCACTGCCAACTACTGGGTGAGTGCTGTAGGCTATGGGCTGTGTCACACTCAACATAGTGTTGCGGTACACCAGATAAAAGTGGTCTAGTGTGTGTTGTGTGTTCAGGGTGTACAATTTCTCTCTCTCTTTCTTGGTGTGTGTCTGTATGTACGTACGTTTGTGTGTGTGAGAGAGAGAGATAGTAAGAGAGAGTGTGTGTGTGTGTGTGTGTTCTGTGTGTCTGTGTGTGTGTGTCTCTCTCTCTCTGTGTGTGTGTGTGTGTGTGTGATCGCTGTCATTTTTCATGTGATGCTTCATTTGGGTGAGTATTGGGGTCAGCCTGCCCTTCCTGTCTGGGTCTGTCTGAGGCTGGGCCCTGAATCAAGATTACAATCCGTGCCAATGCTGTAGGGTTCCTTCACCCCCATGCCAGTGCTGTAGGGTTCCTTCACCCCCATGCCAGTGATGTAGGGTTCCTTCACCCCCATGTCCTGCCGTGCCTATTACTCACTAGGTCCCCCTGGTCTCTGCGGGGGATCTGAGCCAAATTCAGTGACCATTCTGTGTGACTCATGTTAATGGACTTTTCACTCTCTTTTTTTAGGCTATTATACGGGATCAGTGAAGCTATCACGATAAGTGTCAATCAGCCAGACCAAACTTCGTCCCTGACTCCATCCACCCCCAACAGGAGAATGCCCTCTGAGCCTCCTCTCGGGTATGTTGTTATTGTGTTTTAGTTCACTGTGGCTCCCCACAAAGTGAATGATTCTTGGACAGATCCTGAGTCCTGGGTCTGGCCTGGTTTTGGACCAGGACTGTGTTTCCCGAAGCTGTCATTGAACAACTGCCTTGGAAACCGGAGAGAAAGAGAGAGAGAGGGAGAGAGAGAGAGAGAGCGCTTTTGAAATGAAGCTCTTTCTATCACTTATAGGCTGTCTATTGTATTTGTTCAGCAACACTTTTGGAAAGCACATCCCAGTTCAGCTTCTGTCAGCTACACTGTGTGTTCCTGCTTTAAGGTTTCTACAATATCCCATCCTTCCCCAGAACCATGGATATAGACATTATCAATCTTTAAAGATTACGTGTAATGTGGCGTATTTTAAGAAAGGGGGTGTCTTGTAATGGTAGAGTTTCGAGGAGTTCCAGTATCCACACTTGAAGACCTGGACAGTTTTCCTTCAGTCTCTCAGAGAGAGAGAGATAGAGAGAGAGAGAGAGAGAGAGAGAGGTAGAGAGAGAGAGAGAGAGAGAGAGAGAATGGCCAGGTTGCTGTTCTCTGGAGAAATAAACCAAAGATAATATTCCTTATAGTGTTATCTGGCTCCAGTAGAATATACATGGCCAAAGAGTCATTTCACTCTCAAAGATATGAATCAGAGATGGATCCTGGCCAAGCATGAGAGGAGATGAGAGGACAGCGGTAGGTACAGCGAAATGCAGTGGAAATGTACCAGTAGTCACTGCAGATACAGTGGTTGGCTATCATCTGTGGAAAAACAGATACAAATGTGTGAATATTATTTTTAACTAGGAGATTCTAGATCATCAAGGCTTTAGAGCAGCAGGATAATGTAGCCCTTTGCTTTTGGAGAGGGATTGTGTTGACCTATAATTCCCTGTAACCGCCAATTCATGAAGGATTCCTTAGCCCGCTAACCCACTTAGCTGCTCCGTCTTTCTCTCTTTTGTTTATAATTGCGTGTGCATGTGTTTATGTGGTCATACAGTATTGTGCAAACGTCTTAGGCCACCATTTGTATAGTTATAGCAATGTTATAATGGCCATCTATTATTTACTTCACACTATCTTTATTAGAGAATACAGGAAATATGTTGGAAGTATTCAATCACAAACGTTTCAGCATCTACTGTAAAGGCTTAAGTAAAAGGTGATAAGTGTAATGCTGACTGACACTGATAAAGAGGAAGAGGATTGTGGAAATGTGTGTGTGTGTGTGTGAGGGGGGGGGGGGGGGGTATAAATTAATGAATGGTTACACTTTACTTGACAGTATCGACATAAGAGTGACATGACACTGTTGTGAATGTGTCATAAACGTTTATGACATAACGCTTCTGTTATTAAGTGATATTTGGTTTTTGTCATAACAAGTTAGGGTTAAGATTAGGGTTAGAGGTTAGGGTTAGGCTTCATGTGTCATGACAGTGTCATATGTTCATGACAGTGTCATGTCACTCTTATGTCGATACTGTTAAGTAAAGTGTTACCGAATGAATTAATATATAAATGCCTCTTCTCTGCCTTACGCTCTGGGAAACGCTATCACTGACTGAGGGCCAACACAGAGAGAATGCAGAAAAGTTTTTGTCCCCAAGCTATCCGGATACTGAAGGAGGACTGTAGCAGGAGCACAAGCATGTTGGAAACACCTCATGCACTTTAGACATTTCTTCTTTTTCTATTTATGTCCTTATTTATTTAAACATTGCGCAGCCATGGAGACAGTGGACAAAACATTTCACTACATATAGGCCTACTCTGTTGTATGTGACTAATACATTTGAATTGAATTGAATGAATTGAATTGAATTCCCCCAAAGGGGCTTTGTCTTGCACTCAAGGAAGCCACTTTGAATATGTGCAAGACAAAAAGAAAGAGGAAGGGAGAGCGGGATAGATAGAGTAAGAGAAAGAAAGGTTGGTGGAGTTAGTATAGAATGAAGAGTGTGGAAAAGCAGCGCCATAAATGTTGTTAGTTTAAATACTGCGATCATGTGGACATCACATGGGTCAGGGGAGAGATGGATTTACAGTCTCATAAAGAGACATTGCCTGTGGACTCACAGACCTGTTCAGAAAAGCATCCTTC
>NC_055966.1:26083996-26098996 GCF_018492685.1 Alosa sapidissima | reverse complement strand
GTTTTAAACAATGTGAACCGAGGTCGAGTCACCCTCTGAAAGTAGGGCGGTGGGCTGGAAATAGAGCGAGAGCGAAGAGGAGGAGAGCAGGCGGTGTGGTGTGCCGGCAGCTTGTAGGAGAGAAAAAGACGGCACAGAGGATAAAGGAGCTCAGAGGATAAATTTAGCGACCACCCAAGAAAAAAAACACACACAAGCAGACCTGTAGAAATCAGAACACTTTCTCACAATGCTCTGGTTTGGACCTTGGGTCGACTTGTAGAATCAGAACACTTTCTCACAATGCTCTGGTTTGGACCTTGGGTCGACTTGTAGAATCAGAACACTTTCTCACAGTGCTCTGGTTTGGACCTAGCCTGGAAACCAGACTCTCTGACTTTGCAGAGAGTCTGGCCTAGATCCATAGGCAAACGATTATTTCCGGGTGGGAGGGCATAGTTTGAGGTTTAAAATCATTGGAGTTCCTTTGAACCGCTTTGAACCAATCACTAACAACCGGCGTTTCATCATACAGAGAAGTTTCTCTGCATCACGCCCCTTAACAAGCAAGCGTGCATCTTATCAGCAAACAGTCATAAGTTTCATCTCCGTAACTCTCGCCAAAATGCATCATATGGTGTTTTGTGAATGTAGGCTACCCAAGTCAAACTTTCATATAAATGCATAAGTACGTCCAAAGCGCCACTTTTAAGCTTGTATGCGTTGTCATTTTCGGGTGAAATGACCTTTTGAATGGGAATCCTATAGGGCCACTACCTTTTTGATACTTTTTTGAGTTTACTAAAAGAAAGGTTTTGAACAATTCACTTGTTTTTAGTGTTTGAAAAATAGCGATTTTGACGCGACCATGTAGCCTATTAAACTAAAGTTTGACTTGGGTACGTTCGTATTTCAAGTGACAAAATTAAGGTATGACAAAGCTGACGATATAACATCCTACTCGACTGTGACTTTGTTCGTGACACTCCTGTTAATAGGCTAAACTAGAAAGAGCTAAAAAAACTCACACCAACCTTATTTGCGCCTTTTAATCACATTTGCTCAAAGATTTCATAAGCCCTTCGCTCCCTACGTTGATGTATTCCAAGCGGTCTGCTTCGGGGGCGGGGACGTAGTAATTGAAACACCATGCCTGTGTAACGTAATCGCTCTCAGGGACACCCTCTGTTCGCTGGTTAGGTCGGCTGCCCAACTACCGAAGTAAACGAGGGCGAATCAACCTATTCCAGACAGAGTACTGTAGGGAAAAGAAATCGAGCGGAAGTACATAGGCAGGCATAGGCCAGGCTAGTTTGGACCTTGGGTCGACTTGTAGAATCAGAACACTTTCTCACAGTGCTCTGGTTTGGACCTTGGGACTTGTAGAATCAGAACACTTTCAAAGCACTGCAGGACAGTCTCACAACAGACATCTCTAACTCTGGGATGGATCAGAGTGGTCAGTTGCTGGAGAACCAGAGTCAATACAGAATAAGGTACCTTAAAGGAGAACTCTGGTCATTTTTCACATAGATCTCCGTTTCTCGAGGTCACCGAGTACTGTCTGTACTACCTAGCTCGAGTTGCTGTAGCCAACAGCTAGAGTAGTCAGGCAGCTACAGTGCTACACTCTGGGGGCATCTTTAAAATCATGCTGTCATCATGCTCAAGGTTTTTGGCTGAAGCAACTCGAGCTAGGAGGCACCGATTGTTTTTTTCTGTTTTCCTACTGACAGTACTCAGTGACTTTGAGAAACAGAGATCTATGTGAAAAACTGCCAGAGTTTTCCTTTAAAGCCACCAGCATCAAACATAGAGTACTGTGCAAAAGTGTTAGGCACCCATTAGATTTGTTGTTTTAGCAATGCTATAATGACCATATATGTTTATATTCATTGTCTTTATTCGAATTCAACCAGAAGATAGAGGGACTGTAAAAAACAAAAGAAATGTGCATTTCTGGATCGGTTTCTTGTCTTTTGCATCTATTCGATTGGTTGTTTTTGCAGTGTTATAATGACCAATCTCTCAAGGGGGAAGCTGAAGCCGGTTGGTACTGGTACTGGTTCTGGTTCTGACACATTGGTATGAAGATGACGACACTTTGACAGATCGAACATCTTATTGAAAAGCTACAGCTGGAAGAGTTCATTGCTCACCTAAAGTGGAAAGTGTGTGGCCAAAGGTTTCTATTCAAAGAACCTTGATGAGGCAAGCTGACACTGTATTACCACCTGGGAATACAATGAAGAGGGTCACTGGAGATGTACAGTGCTTTTCAGGTGGCTCCTCCACTTTGCGTCCTGCCAAAAAGCTCTTGACGCCGCAGTGTCAGTTTTAGGGTGAGCCACGGTCAAGTCAGCAGCAGATCTCGAGACCCCCATCGTAGCGGTATCTACCAGCAGCTTCTGGCAGGCCAAGCATGACCATCGGTGGCCTTGGTGGGGAACGACAGTTCCATCGAGAGCTTACCCCTTGGGTGACTGGTTATTATAACTCTGCTAAAACAACAGATCTAAGGGTAGTTTGAGATTGAAATTGGACTGCCGTGGCCTACTGGTTAGCACTTCGGACCTGTAACCGGAGGGTTGCCGGTTCGAACCCCGACCAGTAGGCACGGCTGAAGTGCCCTTGAGCAAGGCACCTAACCCCTCACTGCTCCCCGAGATGCAGGCAGCTCACTGCGCTGGGATTAGTGTGTGCTTCACCTCACTGTGTGTACACTGTGTGCTGTGTGTGTTTCACTAATTCACGGATTGGGATAAATGCAGAGACCAAATTTCCCTCACGGGATCAAAAGAGTATATATACTTATACTTATCAGAACAAATTCTGTATTTTAATGGCCTACATGTGTACCATATTTTCTGTGTTCTCAGGTCATATTCTAATTAAGAAAGTGAGAAATAAACAATGTGGTCCTTATACTCCAGCATGTAATAATGATGTAGAATGTCCTGCTGACTGAAAGTTAAGCGATACGCCCTATGAAGCTGTTGGTTACATTGATTTTAGAACAGTTAATGGGGGTTGTTAGGCATGACACCAAGCCCCTAGTGGAGTCACATGTGTAATTATTATGGCAAAACTTTTTCCTTCCTGAAGGTGCACTCCTTGAATAGGGCTGCTAACATGACCTGTGGCTGGTGCCATGGACTGTGGCTGTTAGCATGGGTTCTGGCTGTTAGCATGAGCTATGGCTGTTAGCATGGCCAAGGCTGTTAGCATGACCTGTGGCTGGTGCCATGGACTGTAGCTGTCAGCAAGAGCTGTGGCTGTTAGCATGACCTATAACTGTTAGCATGACCTGTGACTTTTAGCATTACCTGTGGCTGGTGCCATGGACTGTGGCTGTTAGCATGACCTTTGGCTGTTAGCATGACCTATAGCTGTTAGCATGACCTGTGGCTTTTAGCATTACTTGTGGCTGGTGCCATGGACTGTGGCTGTTAGCATGACCATGGACTGTGGCTACTGTTCTTTTTCAACTCCAGGTGGAGAGAGTGAGACTAATTAGTATCCGATAAATGAGAACAGTGTGTAGGCGCTAGTTAACTTTCCTGCACTTTAGAAGGACATGTCTGTGTGTGTGTGTGTGTGTGTGCGGCTCAGCCCCAGTCTCTGTTGTGTGTGATCTGTGTGTGTGCCACTTCCTGTGCAGAGTGCGCTTTGATCGATGCCTTTCCCATCCACCCACTGCGAGACACCGATCAATCAATACGTTTGATTAGCTCTGCCTCAGCGGGGAGTGGGCACGGCCGCAACACTGCTCTGATTATTACAGTGTGTGGGTAGCGCTGTCTATGTGTGTCTGTGTGCGTGTACTCTCACTCTCACCCATCCAGGCTGGAAATTAATGTTTTTTAAGATATCGGTGGAATAACAAACTTGTCCCATGTATGTGTGTGTGTGTGTGTGTGAGAGTGAGTGTGTTTTTTATGCTGTCATGTTGTGCTAAACTATATGTGTGCATATATTTTTCACACTGAGTGCGTGTATGTGTGTGTGAGTGAGTTAGTTTATGTGTGTATGAAGACCTGTGTGTGTTTATGAGTGTGTGTGTGTGTGTGTGCATGTCCCTTACCTGATTTCCTGATTTGCAGGCCATGTTCAGCTTGTGTATGATGGAAAGTGAGGCGGACGAGGTCAACTTGCAGGGGGTGACTTGTGTGGGACTGAAGCACGCCCTTGACTTCGCTTACACAGGACAGGTAAGGCCACTTGCTCCAAACACACAAACACACACACACACACACACACACACACACAAACACATACTCCACTTTGTTTACACAGGGCAGGTGAAGCTACTCGCTCACTCCAGCACTGGTCTCAAACAGAACACACACACACAGACACAAAAACGCACACACACACACCCCCGATCTACAACTTTCACATTTTTATGCATACACCACCCTGAGAAAAGTGCTCAGCATGATTCTAGTGCATATCCGGCTAACGGATGATAAACAGGCACACATACTCTCTCTCTCTCTCTCACACACACACACACTCATAGTCACACACACACACACACACACACACACCTACACAGACACACACACACACACACACACACACACACACACACACACCAAGTGTGAGCCAGAACCTCCTCCTACACAGACAGTACACACTCTGTCTAACTCTGTTTGCTCTCTGATCACTGAACGCTCCCCTGGCAAACCCCCCCCCCCCCCACACACACACACACACTTACCCCCCCTCCACCCCACCCCACACACACACTCCTCAGCTGAAGCTCTCCATAACACACTCCAAAACAATCTGACTAAAAACAGCACTGAGTCATCGCCCATTATCCACCATCACTGCTCCAGCCTCTCCCGCCTCCTGTGTTTGGGTGGTCGTCTGGGTGGATGGATGGGTGGGTGGATGGGTCTCCAGTGTTTAGAGGAGACTGGGAGGTTCACGGTCTCTCAGTGTGCATCAGTTCAGACTAGGTTGTGTTAGTGCTACTGTTGTTGCTACTGCTGCTGCTGATGTTGTTTGTGCTGTTGCTGCTGCTCATGTTGTTAATTAGGAATAATGGTGCTTTTCCCAGGAGATGAGAGGAAATTATGGATGTAGGCCAACGTCAACCTGCTGGTCCAACGTAGCTTGTCCAGACAAACACAGCAGGGACTTAAGCACACACACACACACACACACACACACACACACACACACACACACAAGCCTCTAACATACACTTGCATGCATACACACATGCACCGTCAGATAAACATGGATGCTCACACTCACACACAAACAAACACAGACAGACAAAGACACGCACACACACGCACACACACGCACACACACACACACACACACACACACACACACACACACACACACACACACACACACACACACAGATGGTCAGACAGGCGGAATTTGAAGCGCATGTTTTCATCTGAGTTTAAATGATGTACATCCACAGATATGGAAACAAGGTCTGCCCTAGCAGCAGCACAAAGCCTTGTATGGAGCAAACTTCCAGATGACACAGTTTTGGTGTGCGCCCTCAGGGAGGATTTGTTTCATGTGATGTGTTGATCCTTCAGGACCCTCAGCCTTATCAGGGGAGCTTTGGGATCCACACAAGCACTGCAAGCAAAATATTGATAAAAAAAAAGATCGGTGAGCTTTAGTGCTTCAGAGCTAAGCCTGGCTCAGATGTCACGTCATGCTTATGGAAGACATCACCAAGCTTTGAGCACCACCACTGAAAGTGCAAAGCTTCCACACACCACCTGCAAAATAATACTCACCAAATACTGCCAGATACCCCCATATCTCACCATGACTGCGATGGAAGACTACATTATACCGGTACATACATGTGCGTTTACATTGAATATCTACAAATACACACACACACAGCCGCGGTGAAGCCTATGTTAGAGAGACAGGCTGTTGTGACAGATATTCCAGATGGCAGTTGGTGTTGTGTTCAGGCCTTATTATGTGGGCCACATCTGAGCCGCCTCTGGGCCAGAACTAGCCCACATCCAGGCTGGCTTACTTGGCCAGATGTGTTCCTTCTGTCTTTCTCACTTTTCTCTTACTCTGTTTTCCCCTCTCTCTGTTTTCTCTCTCACCTGTCGGTTTGTCTGTCTTTCTGTCTGTTTACATTTTCCATATGTTTTCCATCTGTCCCTCTTTCTCTCTCTCTCTCTCATTTTTCTGCCTGATGTGCTCCATCTGTCTATCTCTCTCTGTCTCTACCTGTCTGTCTCTCTGAGCTAGGAATAGGATTTCTTCTGTCTGGGGGGAGTAGATCCACCATTCTAAAGCTCCCAATATCCTTCACAATTCCATACAACTAAAGAACCTTTTCAGCAACCAAACTGCTCCCTCCACTGGGAAGAGATATGCAGGTTTATAATAAACCCATATCCCTGCTGGACTTTAGTGGTGGCGAGCTATGTTACAAATAGACCTCTGAGGTTCGCCTACAAAAAAGAACCAAAGCTGCTATCTTTGCCCATATTAGGAGATCCGGGTGTTAATTGAAGCTAACTACCTATGGCAAGTTGCATTGCAAATTAGCTCTGGGGTAGCAAAAATCTAAGTTTGCTGTCTTAACGTACCGAAGATCACAAGAGCCACTCGAAGGCAGAGGACAAAAGTGTGTTGAGCAAAACACCTGCATATCAGTCCTCTTCATCCCCGATAATTGCGATAATTCAAAACCCCTGCATTATTTTCCCATATGAAAAATCACAAGATACCGGATCTTAAAGATGGCAGCTTTTTTGTAGCCGAACTTCAGAGGTCTATGGCTGTGTAGGCAAAGCGCTTTTGAGATCAAATAGAGTAAAGAATATGCACATCTTCTTTAAGCCAGTTCTTCTGATAGCACATAGCCTACTTAAAGGTGTAGGTTTTTGAACGTTCTAAGTTCCGCAACAATTGAAGGTTCTAAAATTCTATGTTGAATTCAATGAACCCAGATATTCTTTAGAACGTTCATTTCTCAACATTCCCGTCACACCGGTGTGCCGGTACTCCTTTAAGGGTTAGTAGGTGAAATGTGAAATACAGTGTGCTCTTGATTCCTGTTAAAAGGTAGTGGGTCAGGTGGTCAAGACTGTTTTTATGTGTGTGTGCAGATTGTGCTAGAGCCGGGGGTGATTCAGGATGTGTTATCTGCTGGGAGCCATCTGCAGCTGCTGGAGCTGCTCAGCTTGTGTTCCCACTACCTCATACAGGTGAGCCACACAACACTACTTCATACAGGTGAGCCACACAACACCAAATAAGTAAACGTGTGACCGTGCACATCCCTTTTCACCGTTTCGGATGGGTGCTGGATCAGAGGAAAGAGTTCAAAAGTAAAAGAGAGTGATCCACACACCATATGGAAGGTTTTTTATTTTGCGTGCAACGTTTCGAGCCCCTGGCTCTTCCTCAGGCAACCAACAAGTGTTTCACAATGTACCATCAATATATATCTCCATTTGTCCTTACTCACACGTGAATCAAATTAGATAATCAATTCCATAGTTACTACATTCAATCAATCAATCAATTATACAACATTGATGCAAAGTCCCAGTATGTATAAAGTGCTTAGTGCAGATTTGTACACATATACAGAAAAATAGATAATCAGTTTCATAGTTAATACATTCAATCCATAAATTTACAAAACATTGATATAAAGTCCCAGTATGTGTAAAGTGCTTAGTGCAGATTGTACAAACATAGCCTACATATACACAGTAAATTACAATAATTACAAAAATATATGTATCAACATTGTATCAGATATAAAAGTACAAAAATATATACATATACATCTTCAATATTACAGTTATTCCTTTTAACATATAGCAGGTACATAATTTTAGACAGATATAGAAAGACAGTAGACCACAATTTTTTTTAAAGAACGACATGTGAGCCACGCAACACCACCTCATACAGGTGAGCCACACAACACCACCTCATAAGTATAAGTATATATACTCTTTTGATCCTGTGATTTCCTGTGAGGGAAATTTGGTCTCTGCATTTATCCCAATCCGTGAATTAGTGAAACACACTCAGCATACAGTGAGGTGAAGCACACACTAATCCCGGCGCAGTGAGCTGCCTGCAACAACAGCGGCACTCGGGGAGCAGTGAGGGGTGAGGTGCCTTGCTCAAGGGCACTTCAGCCGTGCCTACTGGTCGGGGTTCGAACCGGCAATCCTCCGGTTACAAGTCCGAAGCGCTAACCAGTAGGCCACGGCTGCCCCCTCATACAGGTGAGATACTCTACCTGTCCTAATGCTACTTCATACAGGTAAGCTACCCAACACCACTACCGTATACAGGTGAGCTGGACAATTTGTGGTCATACTACCCCCCTGGAGGTGTGGAGTACGTTAGCACTCTGCTTCAGTGGTTCTCCGTTAATCCCCCTCTCAAATTCAAACTCCAGTACACAAGGGTATCCTTGAAGGGTTGTATAGACCCTTTCAACAATAAAAACAAAAACAATGCTTGAACGTTCTATTTGGTTCCCAATCTACTTCCTCTGCATTTAGATAACATATGGAATGTTAAAACGGAAGCCTTGTGGGGCCAACTATGATGCTGATAATGGAACTCTCTTGAAAGGGTCTATTGACACAATACGGAATTGCTAGCGCAGAACAGTCAAACAGACAAAAGTCTAATTTCGAGTAATATCTGTGATTTCGATATTTCTTCCTCTTTCTGCATTGGACGTTTTCTTGCTCTGCGTCTCTTGTTGGTGCAGTTGACTTGACACACTTCCTGTTGTTTTTTTCTGTCTCCATGTGCCACACACGCTCTAATCTTCCATGCGCCATCTGCTGGTAGAATAATGGACCTACAGCACTGTGCAGTCCTATAGGTTTTTGCTGTAGGCTGTGCTGACTACATCTTGGATTTAAAAAAAAAAAAGATTTGTCATTAGATGAAAATGATGAGCTATACAATAATCATTTAGGCCATCCCTATGCAGTGCAGAGTGTTTGCCCATATTAGGCTGCATGTTCTTTTACAGTATTTGTTGTAGCCTATACCGTAAGTGTGTCACATGATGTTGAGTACATTATAAGCCTAATTCATACAGTATACCGTGACAGGTAGAGGTGAGTTGAATGTGTAGTTCAGTGGATACAAATCATAAGGAATTTTGCATGAGTCATACAGCTTCTGTTTTTTTATTATTTTCTAAGACCTTCATTCTTACATCCAATAGATGGCAGCCTATTCCTTCTATTACTGCTCTCTCTCTCTCTCTCTCTGCTTTCACACTCTGTCATTATCGCCGCATCTTATTATCTCAAGCCCCTTATATCAGCCTCTTCTCCTTTGTGTCGTGGCAGAGACAGTTTCTCTTGGTCTCATTGCTCCGTGTTAGGAGACGGCGGTGTGATATCATCCAAAGACTCTGTGATGCATTGTTACTTTGTTGTAGGTCTTCAGAGCCTTACCCCAGTAGAACCCACTAATCAAATATAAAATAGAATGTTGCACAGTGAACTCTGATCCAGATCAGTCCTGGCCCATTCTAAAGTCTGTTCTAATATTAATTCATTGATCATTGATCATGTCCCAACCTTAATCTTGAATAATTTAATCCCCATCTTTGATTACAGCAGCATAGCAAAGCTAAATACTGCAGTACGTTCTCATATTACTGTCCTCACACCAGCCTATCCTATCCTAACACACATGTCTGCACAATGGGTTGGCCTGAACCACACCTGTCCTAAACTTACACATCTGTCCTGACCTCAGCTCTTCCCAGTATCACTTCTCGGTGTGTGTGTGTGTGCCGTCATGAGCTGATCAGTCTGAACCACCTGGACCTGTACCGGCTGACCTGCTCCACCTGAACACATACACACACACTGACAGACATCTCCCCTAATTTAACAACACACCTGTCCTGGCAGACACCTATCCTAACCAAACTCACCTGTTCTCACCAACAGGAGCTGAGCATTCTGAACTACCTGGACCTGTACAGGCTGGCCGACCTGTTCCACCTGCCAGCGCTGGAAGAGGCGGTAGTGGGCTTCCTGGTGGAGCACCTGGCTGAGCTGCAGCACTCCCACCAGGAGGAGGTGCTGTTGCTCCCCTACCGCCTCCTCAAGGAGGCGCTCAAGAGTGACCGCCTCACCTCACTCAGCGAGGAGGAGATCTGGCAGGTGAGAGTCAAACACACAATCACACACAGGTACATACATGCACGCACGCACGCACGCACGCACACACACACACACTCGCACACACACACACATCAGAGACGGTCAGACAGGCGGGATTTGAAGTGCATGTGTTCATCTGAGTTTAAATTATGTATATCTACAGATATAATGAGGTCTGCCTTAGAAGCAATACAAAGCCTTGCCAGAAGACTTTCTAATGAGGAGACACAGCACTCAAAAAATCCTCCATAGAAATGCATGGGGTTAATTTGTAATGCCAATATGGCAGGTGTTTACACATATCCCTCCCCTTCCGCGGCAAAAAAGTCAACATGTGAATACATTGTGCCAATCATGTGGTGTGTTTTGAATACATCGTGCCAATACCGTGTTGTGACCTCGCCGCTGGAGCAAGGTTGGTGTCGTGACGCGCAAGGCTTCACGATGCCCGATAAGTGCCCAAAATGTGTTACAATATGGCTGCCGAGTGGAGGGACTTGCCTAAATGGACTAGGCAAGTCCATTGTAGTTGAAAGGAGCTCTGGGTAAGTCCAGGAAAGTCTGTGGCCACATTCCACCCACACACCAATGAGGACAATGGCTAATTCGGCAGCAGAGTGTGAGCAGCAGCTAGGAAGATAATCATGCTCATCGTGCAGTGTGATGTGTGCTGAGATGTGTGCTAAGAAATCATCATTTTGAGAATTAACAAGGTCTATCAGGCATGTCCAATGTTTTATTTCCTTTTGCACCAAATATGACCTAAAACAACAACAACAAAATAAACAACATAAAACCAAATAGTATGAAAATAAACTTCCTAGGATGGTGGTTACTTGATTCCAGATTTTCAATCACGTTTTTCTCAAACGACAGCTAGACCCTGTTAATCCTTTTGGTGATTTGTGATGTAAGAGACACATATGCAACCCAGATACGCAGAGAAAGGGCCGTGTGTTCGACTGTGTGTGAAACCATTTTAATTGGACATAATTTGACAGGTAAGCAGCAGATGTTATTAACGTCTCTAGTATGCAGGCGTGGAAAAGTTCAGCTAGTGAAAGATTTTTAGTCTTTAGTTCTGCTTTGTGTCAAGAAATCTGCTAATTAGTGCTCTCCAGATGTAGATCGCTACTGCACTTAGTGATATGGTTACATGTATATTCATGTACATACAATTGCCTGTTAAAGTGTCCATGACCATGGCAACCTTGACAGGGACAAACATTTTGCCCCTCAACAGACCCCCCCCACCCCCCGTTTCTGCACTACAATGGTACTGTTACCACACTGCAGATAGCTGTACATACTGTCCATGTCTGTCTGTATGGTTCATACTAAATATCCATATTTATTCTGTTCTTCCTGTTAATTACACTGCATATATCTATATTATTCGTATTACTCTTATAATGTTACTGCTACTACACTGCACATATCTGTACATGTTGTTCATACTACAAAGCCATATTTTAGTCTGCTCTTATAAGATTACTGTTAATACACTGCACATATTTATGTTTAATTTATATCTACACTGCACTATATAACTTGTCCTGCCTATGCACCACCTGTCTATACTTTGTATATCACATTGCACTTCTGGTTAGATGCCAACTGCATTTCGTTGTCTTTGTACTTTTGTACTTGTACACAATGACAATAAAGTTGAATCTAATCTAATAAAGTTGAATCTAATACAGTACATTTGTACCTCTAATGGGCAGCAGATGACCATGTACTACTGTGCAGGGATGCAAATATAATGTAATGACCTGGCCTTTCTGCTGAGAAGGCTTTGTTTTTTCCTGATTGGTCAGTGTCTTAAGACTGAAAGACTACAGCCTGAGATAGCATAGTGGACATACTGTATGGTGCAATGTGTAGGTGAATGTGACAATGTGTACGAATGTACAAATGTTTAGGTGTCCTAGAAATATTTCCCAGGAGATTTGCCTCTTTGTTTCATTCTGTCCTTCAGAGCACCTCTTTTGCGTGCACGCGCATACACACGCAGACACACACACACACACACACACGCAGACACACATACACAAATGCCTGCTAGTAAATCTGTGTTTAGGACTACTGTGTGTGTGTGTTAAGCTGACAAAGGCTGAGGTAGTAGGTGTGAGTGCATGCAAGGAACTGAGGAGGGTGTGTGTGTGTGTGTAGATGGTGGTGGCAGTGGCAGTGCTTTGACTGTTCATTTGCACCAATCAGGCCCACCCCCCTCTTTCCTCTCCTCCTTTTCCTTTAGCATCCCCACCCCCCTGTACCCCTTTACTCTCCCCCTACCCCCCCTCTCTTCCACCGCCACCCCCCCTCCTCCCGTGATTAGACCCACCGCGGCTCCATCAGACGCCCCAATCCCCCGGCTGTCACTCCGGCCGGCCCTCTGATTGAAAACAATCAGGCCTCTGATGCCACAATTACCCTGACCCTTTAACCAGCCGCCGCCGCCATAATCAGGGCCTGATTAGGCCGCTTTTGGCCTCCGCAGCCGCGCCAGGAAGGTTAATTTGGGCATCAGACGGAACGCGGCATGTGTGATGGGCACCGGGGCTGTGGCGGCTGAGGCTGGCGCGGCCCTGCCGGCGGAGAGGAGAGCAGAGGAGAGGAGAGGAGCGGAGCGTGCGCCCGATGACGCCACCCTGATATAGTTGTGCCCGTCAATCATCGTCACGCTCCCAGAGCTCGCCGAAGCTCACGCTCTGGAAATCACATTTTCTTGCCACTTTGTTTTTTTTTTACCAGTTTGTGTGTGACTGTGCGTGTGACTGTGTGTGTGTGTGCGTGTGACTGTGTGTGTGTGTGTGTGACTGTGCGTGTGACTGTGTGTGTGTGTGTGTGTGTGTGCGTGTGACTGTGTGTGTGTGTGTGTGACTGTGTGTGTGTGTGCGTGTGACTGTGTGTGTGTGTGTGTGTGTGCGTGCGTGCGTGTGACTGTGTGTGTGTGTGCGTGTGACTGTGTGTGTGTGTGCGTGCGTGCGCGTGACTGTGTGTGTGTGTGTGCGTGCGTGTGACTGTGTGTGTGTGTGTGTGCGTGCGTGTGACTGTGTGTGTGTGTGTGTGTGTGTGACTGTGTGTGTGTGTGTGTGTGTGTGCGTGTGACTGTGTGTGTGTGTGTGTGTATGTGTGTGTTTGTGTGCGTGTGACTGTGTGTGTGTCTTTGCTTGCTTGCTCTCCCTTTTTTATTGCACTCCCACTCTCACACGGTTAGTCTCTCTCGGTTTTTTTTTTTAATTTCGTCTGTATCACACTAGCATTTCTGAGAGAGAGGGAGTGAGTGAGTGTGTGTGTGTGTGTGAAAGAGAGAGAGAGTATGTGTGTGTGTGTGTGTATTCAGGGAGTTAATTTATTCTCTGCCCCGAGGAAGTTCTCTGATCCGGCGTGACCTTCACAGTCAACAGACAGTACACTGCCTACCTCTCCCTCCTCTCCATCGCTCTCTTTTTCTCTCTCTCTCTCTCTTTTTCTCTTTCTCTCTCTCCTCCCCCTTTTGCCCACTCTGTCTTTTCTCTTTTGCTTATTTATTCTATCTGTAAGTAGAGGGGGATAGAGAAGAGATAGGATGAAAGAAAAAGGATGTACAGAATGACAGAAGTGTATAAACTGTATTATGTGCGTGTGTGTAAACAGTGTCCTGTTTTACATCATTATCTTGAATTCTAACAAGAGTGTATTCTCAGCATACCGCGTGTCAGGTATTATTCATAATCCCAAGCATGTAAATACATGTGTATGTAAAATTCAGATTAAAACCGTGCATTCCTTTGTGGATATAGCATTTCGCTGTGCTTTTTAAACAACGTCCAGTTTGCAAATTTGCGAGACTGCAGAGAGAAAGTAAGTAAAGCATTTCAGAGAAAGGGTGTGATATAAACGGGTGAGTGTGTTGCTTCAAGACTGACTGCTCTTGTATGTTTCCTAGACAGACTGCAATCCCTGTGTCTGTATAGATGATGCATTGAATATGATGCCCTTGGGTCTTTGGTGTTGCTGCATTTATTGGGAGGGTTTGCATAGCGTCGTAATGCCCCCTCTATGGCGTAAAAATGGTTCACAGATATTAATGGAGTTTTTGGAGATAAAGAATGCAGAGATGACATTTTGGAAAACTCTACAGAAGCAGTAGAAAGAATGCAGTGTAGAAGTACTGACCTTCCTGCTGTCTTTGTGTAATGCGGTGATTGCTTATGTATCTTGTCTGTATTGTGTGTGTGTGTGACAGAAAGGGTTGTAGGCATGAGTGTGTGTGTGTGTGTGTGTTGCTGTAATAAGTTTGCTGTCGGTGTGCTGATAGTGTTAAAAGCCACTTTGTGTGGCTGATAGCGAGATCGTTTATCTGTGGCCATCTCGCCCACACTTGCACGCCTCTGCTGCCAAACATCCTCAGATTGCTCTCAAGTTCAATTAGCTTGCCTTTGTCCTGCTCCTCCTACTCTGGGCTGTGTGTGTGTGTGTGTGTGTGTGTGTGTGTGTGTGTGTGTGTGTGTGTGTGTGTGTATGTGTGTATAAGACGAGTGCAGTGAACCATTTGCATATTTATTTCACAGGCTAGTGATACACCTGTGCCCTTGTGTTACTGTGAGTGTGTGAGTAAGTGTATGTCTAGCTGTGTGAAATTAAGCAAAGGTATTGTGAGAATACAATAGCCATTTATGTTATGTGGAAGCATGCACATTGTCCATCTCAGCCGCCAAGCTTTGCACAATATCCTTTTCACAGCGGTTTGATCTCCTGATTCCCCCCAACACACACACACACACACATGCACACACACACATGGAATACTAATGAGCTCCCCTACACCTCTCTTTCTACATCTTCAACT
>NC_055966.1:26069167-26079167 GCF_018492685.1 Alosa sapidissima | reverse complement strand
TGTGTGTGTGTGTGTGTGTGTGTGCTGTACATGTATGTACTGTATATGCACGTGTGTGTGTGTGTGTGTGTATATGTATGTGTGTATATATGTGTGTGTGTGTGTGTGTAAAGAGCCTGCGCCAGTAAGATGAGGTTAGGAGTGTATCAGAAACACACCTGTCTTCTACAACCTCCTTGTGTAACGATCCTTCTAGTTACCGATGCTCTAGAAATAAAAACGTTGAAATGAATTGAGTTTATTTGAATTAAATTGAATTAAATGTTAATTGTGTCCACTCAGGCCAGAACGAGGCAGGGGTAGCAGTCCACGAGGACAGGATATACGTGGTTGGAGGCTACTCCATATGGACTAATGAACCGTTAGCCTGCATTCAGGTGAGCAATCTGAAGGCTGACCGGAGTGTTGCCCTGAGTGTGGTCCTTTCCGGATCCCACCCTTGCTCTCTCTCTCCTATTCGCTTCCTGTCACTCTCCCTGTCCTATCATTAAAGGCATAAAAAGGGCAAAAAATATACTTAAAAAAAGAAAGAAAAAAAAAAAAAAAACAAAGGAAAAAGTCCTGCCACATATTTGCTCCAGCCATTCACTTACCCAGCTGATTCTAATTGGCTACAAGTCTTAGGCTTCATCTCAAAGCTCTATTTGCCCCGGAAATCGTTCAAAGCTCAGTGTCATCGAGGATATTTCATTTATCTAATTGCAACCAGAGGAGGCAAGACCGAGGAGAGAGGAGGGATTGTGCGATCATTGATCCAAGCTAAAAGGTGAAAAGTTCGTAGGGATTTATTTGCGACAATAAACTAGTAGATAGACCGAGAAAAGACCTTTATATGCTGGAATTAACATGAACTACCATGCAAACTTTAAAAAAAAAAAAAAGTTTTGTTCACGCATTGTATAATAATTCATTCATTTCTCGAGAACTATCAAACATTACCTCATTATCAGGGTCAATAAGTGGGAAGAGTGCATGTTCATATGACATTTTTAGGCTTTGGTGTAAGTTCTCTTGAAAATGATGCGTTAGTGAGCAGGACGTCTCATTTCTCATATCTGTCTCTCCTTCATTCCTCCATCCTCCTATCGTTCCTTCCTCGTTTCTTTCACAACATTAATTAAAAGGAGGGGATAGGAAAAGAGGAAGGAGGGGGTTAGGAAAAGAGGAAGGAGGGGTTAGGAAAAGAGGAAAAGAGGAAGGAGGGGTTAGGAAAAGAGGAAAAGAGGAAGGAAGGGAGGAAGGGAGGAAGGACAAAAAGACAAATGATATGAACCCTTAGTGATGTGATGGAACGTGACAATGATGTGATGTTTTCCTGTGGTGCAATGTTCACCTGTGCTGTCCCCTACCTGTCCGGCAGGTGCTGGATGTGAGCACCGAGGGGGCGGAGGAGGTGTTCTACGGTCCCAGTCTGCCCTTCGCCTCCAACGGGATCGCCACCTGCTTCTTACCTGCGCCCCACTTCTCCTGCCCCAACCTACAGACTCTACAGGTTCCTCATCACAGGATAGGAACGCTTTAACACACACACACACACACACACACACACACACACACAAATCAGATGCTCTATGAAGAACTATAAACATCTCCTACTGCCTCAATACACCGAGATGCAAATAAAACCAACACAAACCCACTTCCTGAGCCCAGAGCCTATGCGAAGGCTGCTGGCGCGACGGCCCTTCGGCAACATGTCTTAGTAATTCAACCATGTGGGTCCAGCTTGTACGCGCTTTGCTTTCTGGAGAGAGAAGACACAAGGCTGGACCCTGGATCTCTGTGGAGGAACGCCAGAGATGGAAATCAGAGATTACTGTGTCAAAACACCAGAAGCAGTCAGTCAAGCCCCTTCATGACTAATGCACTATTTGAGATTATACCAGCTGTCTCCCGATGAAACCATGTGTATGTACTACTAACAGTGCCTGTTTCATTGCAACCACACTAGTGTAGTTCAGTGTCTCAGTGTCTTCTACAGAGTGGCTAAGAATAGTTACATATTGATTGATATGTTATATTTGCATATACCATGAATAAGTACTGAGTATGGCTGTGTTATACAATGATAATTAGTGTGCTAGATTGTAATTAATGGTTATGAGTTACAATGTACGGAGGGCACAGTGGTATGAAGTGTTATTTGACAAGCATTTCTGAACAGTGCACAGATAAACAGGTAGATTGCCCAGACAACCCCAGTGAGAAGAATTTTAAGACTGCAGATCTTGTAGCAAGGGCTTTTTTGTGAGCTGCTGGTGTGTGTATCCAGTGTCACGCTTGTGTGTGTGTGTGAGCGGTGTTGCCATTCTCACCGTATCTCTCAGCGCCCTAGCATCTTCTGACACAACAGAGGGCTTTTGTGATGTCCTCCCGGGCACCCTGGCTCTCGGCATCTTTACCGTTCAGATCTCTGGGCAGTTTCAGCCGTCGTCCCAGCATGTCCAGAGGCACCGTGACCAAGGCTCTCCCGTATGCTTTTTTTTGCCTGAGCCCCCCCCCCCCCCCCCCCCCCCGCGTGCCCACGCCCGCCTGCCCACCCTCTTGGTCTCCTCTTCTTCTTGGAGTGATCAGGCAAAACTATTTGAATACCATCAACCCCCCGCCACACACACACACACACACACACACACACACACACACACACAAGAGAGACAAGGCATGTGCTGATGGTAATGAGCAGGAGATTACAGTCCAGCTGAGGAAAGGCAAAAAGAGAAGAAAAAACCCACAGGACTGAGCCACTGCGGAGCTCTTACTACACTGGACACCCTCCCCCAAGCCTCTTTTTCTCTTGGGACTGCATAAGGACCAGACATTACTGAGCTTCTCTAGTCATTCCAACCCTCCTCTGGCTGCATGTACTGTGTGTGGCAGAGTCCACTCTTCACTGAAGAGGAGGCGCTTTTGTAATAATAATTATTATAACAATAATACCTGTTCTCAGGATTTAAGGCTGTCTATCAGTTCTTTATGAATGTGTCTAACAAGCAACTACTTTACTAACTCTTTACTCAAACTCTCTCCACCTCAAGTGACATGAGCTTGCCACTGAAGATGCCATATGCTGTCAATGTCCAGTGACATGACTGTCATGTTACTGTTTTTTTGTGGTTGCCAAGACAACCTGTGTCTTGTCTGTATGACAGCGCCCTCAACCTCATTTTTCAGAACGCTTCAGTCAAGTGTTTATTGTTGCGATGTTACCAAAACCGTCTGCCAGCACATCTTTTTGGAACGTTGCTAATTAACTAGCTAAACCATCATGTCAGTGTTATGACAGAGGGGACCAGTGAAGTGGTTCCCAATGGCCACATAATATAGCAATCTTTACATTTATCAACAGAAGTCTTTGAACAACTCTGAGAGATTATATTATGCCATCTTCAAGTTGTCCCGTTGTCTTAAAATACAAATGACCATTCATGCTTCCCGTGTTAAGGTGATTACAATACATTTTTATAGATATACATAACATCAATAAAGCACGGCAGTGAAGCAACTACTGTTTTTATGTGCCTGTTTTTTCCTTGAAAACGGGAAAATTTGTTTGTATCAACAATTGCGAAGATGATCTCAGGGATTGTAAGTTATTTTGACACATAAAAGGATGTAAGCTGGATTCCTAAGTACAGATCAAGCCATCTCTGGATTGTGAGGTGCCTGCCAACCCACCCTAATTTCCCATATAAACAGTATGAGTAATGTAGAACACTTGTATGACTCAAACATATTGTTTTGCTTTATTTTGACACTCTTTACAAACATAATATTTCAATAGACTGTACAGCAGCTATACATTATATACATTAAACATACGCACACACACCAAACTGCATGGACACATGAAGCTGTGTGTTGGTCAGAGAAAGACAGTTACACTAGTGTGACTTTCATGATATTGATATGCAGGACGAAATGCTTAAATATGTAAAATATTTGTACATCATGTCTCATCATGTCATATGTACAACAGTCACTAGAGACTGTTTGAGGACCAAAAATATACATTCCCCCAAGCAGCAGCAGTCCCCCCAGAGGAGGAGTAGGGTGGAGGTGTAGTGTACTGACAGTAGAGGTGTCACTCCACCTTTTTCCCGAGGGAACTGTGATGACCGGCAGTGTGAAAGTTCAAAGGTCAGGACATCATTCGGCATCCAAGCAGACCCTCTCAGCTTGGCCACTCTCTCCCAGTTGGCATAGCAACCTCTTGTAGGCATTTCTGTAACACACAGACACAAATCATATCACATTAGTGTAGTGGGTGTAAAACAATACTACACAAGGCACATAGTATGCAAATCACATTACATGGGTTTGCAGTGTATGAAATTATGTATGTATACCCTAACACTCTCTCACTTACCCACCACATTGGTGTATAAAGTATAAAATAATGTATGTGCACACACACAAATCACTCCAAATCCCATTGCATGGCTATATAATGCACACATGCATGTACTATATGCATATTTCACTGGCGTGTAGTGTGTTGCTAGAGGTCAGACAGTGGCAGTACCGTAGTGAGGTGTTTTTCCCCAGGCCTCTCTTCTGTTCCAAGTTCCTCAGGCTTAATGACAGAACTGGAATTAGAACCTCCACGGAACTCCGGTCTACAAGCGATATGGCTTCTAGAACGCCATACATCTGCTGGTCGTATACACCCTCATTCTCCTCCACAAAGGTCCTGCATTAGACACACACACAATTTACAACCACCATTTGTATGGACCTAAACCAGCCCCCAGGCAACCCATGTGTGTGTTCCAGCAACTGTGTTTGTCGAGTCTACTGGTGCATGGCACACACCTGAGAATGGAGACGGTCTGGTCGCAAGGGCCTTGAGCAGACGAGGAGCCACATCTCCCCACCACCAGCTGAACAGCCTCAGTACTCAACCGCCTCACTGGGAGAGAGAGAGAGAGAGAGAGAGAGAGAGAGAGAGAGAGGGAGAGAGAGAGAGAGAGAGAGAGGGAGAGAGGGAGAGAGAGAGATGGAAGGAGAGAGAGAAAGAAAGAGATGGAGGAAGAGAGAGAAAGAGGGATAGAGGGGAGGGGGGAGAGTGGATGGAGAAAGAAAGGAGAGGAAAGACAGAAGGAGAGAGAGAGATGGAAGGAGAGAGAGAAAGAAAGAGATGGAGGAAGAGAGAGAAAGAGGGATAGAGGGGAGGGGGGAGAGTGGATGGAGAAAGAAAGGAGAGGAAAGACAGAAGGAGAGAGAGAGAGAGAGAGATGGAAGGAAAGAGAGAAAGAAAGAGATGGAGGGAAAGAGAGAAAGAGGGATAGAGGGTAGGGGGGGAGAGTGGATGGAGAAATAAAGGAGAGGAAAGACAGAAGGAGAGAAGAAGAGAGGGAGGGGGGGTAGAGGGTGAATGGGGAAAGAGGAGAGAGAGATATGATGACTAAAGCTTCAGCGTGGGAACTAAAGGAGTAAGAGAGAAATGCTAATTGCAGACGGTTTCTCCTCTAGCTCCCACTCATCTGCAGAGTCATGTAATCATGTGAGGTGGCGCCCCTGGTGTGTGTGTGGTGCTGAGAGGGTGAATCAGCCTGCTTGGGAATCAAAGGCCATGATGGCAAGAAAAAAGTGCCCTTTTAACAGCAAGAAACCTTGAGCATGTGACATGTAGACGGAGCTGATAGCCATCACTCTAGTCAACGCTTCCTTTTTCACCAGCTGTGCAGCTGCACGTTCCAGAAGTATCCATCTATGCTCTGAATTGCTTCAAATCAGCATTTTCTCGATTTTTTAATTTTTTTTTTACCAATGTCACTTCTGGGGCGCTGAAAACCTCATCCAGAAGAAATGCAGACAGATGTGTTTCCCACAGAATTGAATTCTATTTGTGGTGGTAGGTTTGCAGAATTAACTTGAATGCAACAGTTTTTAGCAAATTAGCGCAGCGTGGTTATGATGCTACCCAGATATATGTACATCATGTCTCATCATGTCATATGTACTATGGTCACTAGAGACTGAGGACCAAAAATATACATTGGCATAATAACCCCCCCCCCCCCCTCACCTTGAGGCTCGTTGACCAGCATGAGGCAGCGCAGGAGGGCGGGCAGGGGGAGGGACAGCAGGGCGGGCTCTGTGTCTGGGCTCCGCCTCAGCAGCTCCAACAGGAAGGCAAGGACGGCCGCCAGTCGGGGAGGAGGGGCGTGGCCTTTGAACTGCAGGAAACTGTCGCTGTGAGACAGGAAGGAGGAAGTTGAATCAAACATGTCAGATAGGTGATGTTAAGACACTAGGCGTGCTCGTCTTCATGCAGATCTGTGCAGATCTGACTTGATGTGATGCATGCTGGGTTGAACACAATGGAGCTCTCCATTGTGTTCAACCCAGCATGCATCACATCAAGTCAGATCTGCATGAAGATGAACACGCCTACTGGCTGTGTCTCAGATGCCGTACTGTACTTCTGCACTTACAATACCTAATTTAAGTGCATGAGTGCGTTCACATTGAAAATTCCAACGAAACAAAGTGTCCTGCTAGTCCCTGGGTGGTACTCTCATAACGGTGAAAAAGCGGAGTGTGGAATGCTGGACACTTTTCACCCTCAACAGACGCCAACTTTGTGAAGTTATGAAATTTGGTACACCTATAGCCAAAGGTAGTCCAAAAAAAAAAAAATTCATGACATCAGCTCGGAAAACAAATACAAGAAAACGCAAAAATAAGTTATTAGAATTGCTTACTATGGTTGAGCAAGAAGGAAAATGTCTCGGGCGAGTGTTTCTATCTATAGTGTTAATTTAGTAATAAATTACCATGCCTATTTTTCATGAGTGAGATTCGCCTGTTGGGTTGTTGCAAAGGAGGCCGTCGTGATTGGAGAATATGATAGTGATTTTTCCGCTATTGGAGGTCCGAATTTCGGAATATCCGATGTGGCATGAAGGGAGCAATAAAGGCTCAAGGATCCAGTTCCTGTGAGAGGCTTCTTGTGTTGACTGCTTGCTGGTCTTGTTGCTTCTCAGCCTGGGATATTGTCTTGTCACTTTGTGCCTCTTGCCTTCATTTAGTGTTTTGTTGTGGTATGTCTTGATGTAATAAATCCCACTGGTTGGGTACATTTTAAAAGGTGTTATTATTTATTAGGAATTAGGGTCAGTGGTGGGTTTTTGTTCGCCTCTACAGGGCCACCTAAGGGTGGGGCTTAACACCTGTGAAGCTGCAGAAAGGTACATTAGCGCTAAGGGTAAAAGCTATCGGTTGGTTAGTCTTAATACAAAG
The DNA here is from genome assembly GCF_018492685.1 of Alosa sapidissima. Taxonomy (NCBI): domain Eukaryota; kingdom Metazoa; phylum Chordata; class Actinopteri; order Clupeiformes; family Clupeidae; genus Alosa; species Alosa sapidissima. Next base: position 26,071,922 of record NC_055966.1, on the reverse strand, counting down.
ACGGAGACATTGTCATTTTCATTTGTCTGAAATTTGGAAAAGAGGAAAGGGCCAGGGAATTGCAGACGCAAATATTTTGTGCTAGTCTTAAGTTCTCTGCCTTAAATTGTGAAATGCTGGATGCTGAAGAGAATGAGATCATCTATTACAAAACAAAAACACTTGAGGAGATGGGAGGATGTGTGGCCCACAGAGAGTGACAGTGACAGTCACAACAGCATGACTGCACTCCGCACTCTTAACACCTGTGTGTGTGTGTGTGTGTGTGTGTGTGTGTGTGTGTGTCTCCTTCCGAGTCACAAATTACTGTCGGGAAGCTGATTAGCTCTCAAACCACAACTTCAAATCTCTTAAGTGTCTTAGTTTACACTGAATTTGCCAAAAAGTGAAAAATGTGAAAAATAATATTTCTCACATGTGTTTTTGTGTTTACTTAGCAGTTTTCCCCCAACAGTTTTCCATCCGAGTTCTAGATGCAACAAATGGTAGACGATGCAGGCGTGGAAAGCTTTTGGTTACACTCTTACAGCACAAACATAAAAAAGCCTGATGCAGTGCCACGGTTTCCTCTCACTCATTCTCACGTCACAATCACACTACAGCCACAGGAGGATTAGTCTTATGTAGTCTCCGACTTAGAAAAGTTTCACTTCAAAAAGAAAAAAACTACTTTTAACAAAGCTTTTCTTTCAGAATTGTGTAGTGCTACAATATGTATGAACTTCAGACATTAGCGATCATTTGAACTTAAATTCACTACATAGTAGGCCATAATAATAATAATAATAATAATAATAATAATAATATAAGTAGTAGTGGTTCAGGTAATAGTGGTACTGTAAAGCTCTCTTGTGCTTGCCTGTATGACCGGTAAAACTAAAAGAGCACTTGGAGAGTGCAGACCTCCAAGACCAACATCTTGAAACGTCAGCAAAAGTAAAACTAAATTTGTGGATCCGACGTGAAATTACAATCTGCTTCTCAGCCTGTGTTATAGGTTTTCACCGGGTTACATGAAATTCAGGCTAAGAGTTTTCACCGTAACCCTGTTTACAAACAAACCACACTGAAACCATGACCTCCACAAAGGAGGGAAACAAAGCTCAAGCGAACACACCTGATCACTTGAAGGATGTTCCGCCTCAGTCCCACCCCTCTGGGCGTGGGTGTGGCCTCACAGGCAGCCAGCAGGACCGGGTGATTGGCCACTGCGCCCATCGACGGCGCGGCCGGGAGGAAACGGCTCAGGTATTGGCTGATGACGTTGCGCAGCTGCTGTTTAAGATGCGCCCCCTGAGACTGGGACACGCCCACTGCCACTGAAAGACCCTATCAGAGAGAAGAGAGGTGGATTTACATTAATGTGTGAGGAAGACTGATTAAAGAAACATATTTGATTCTAGCTTGATGTTGAAACTCAACAGCCAAACACAACACTCCATCCAATGCTTCTGAAAAGTTTCTGATTGGCTTGAATAGTGAATCGATCAGTCTGATCCGAGTTGTAACCCATTTACAGAGCAAGGACTTCACACAAACCCTGAAGTTTTATGTTTCCTACATGCATACTAATAAAGGCCCATGAGGAGAAGTTCAATGAATTTGACAAAAGTGTACTAGATTATAATCAAGGACTCACCTTTCACTAAACTGACAGAATGATAGTACTTTAAATTAAATAAAAAAAACCCAGCTGTATCCAGCAGTGGCAAAGTTTACAGACTCAATTCCAGCCATCGTAAATGTTTTGTTTTTTTGTTGGCTTTTTGCCTTTATTATGATAGGACTGTGAAGAGACTGACAGGAAGGGAGTGGGAAAGAGAGATGGGGTGGGATCGGGGAAATGACCCGGGCCGGACTCGAACCCGGGTCCCCCGTGGGCAAATGGACCCGAATGCAGTACGGGCGCCGTAACTAGTTGCGCCCCAGCACCAACGAGCATTGAGTGTTTGTTTCTCGGGCCTCCATATGGATGGCAGGGCAGGGCAGGGCAGGGCTCTTTCTCACCTGCAGGTAGAGCGGCAGGCTCTCCTTCAGCGCAGACAGCACCTGTGTGGGGGGGGTCCTGCTGGAAAAGCGAATGGGGGAGCAGCAGGGAGTCGACGATGCGGAAGAGCAGCTGCTGAGCTTTAGAGGTGGCCAGCAGGGGGCTCCAGTGCTTCACCAGACAGCCTGAGTGAGGAGAGGATGGAGAGATGGAGAAAGAACGAAAGAAAGAAAGAAAGAAAGAAAGAAAGAGGTGGAGAGGATGAAGGAAAGGAAGAGGGAAGGATGAAGGAGAGGAGAAGAAAGAGGTAGAGAGAGGGGAATGGGATGGGGAGGAAGGATAAAGGAGAGAGGATGAAGATAGAAAGAGAGAGAGAGGAAGGAGTGATGGAGGATGAAGGAGAGAGAGAGAGAGAGAGAGAGAGAGAGAGAGAGAGAGAGAGAGAGAGAGAGAGAGAGAGAGAGAGAGAGAGAGAGAGAGAGAGTACATGAAGGAGTGAGGAGGAAGATAAAGGAGAGATGAAGTCAAGAAGGAATGGAGGAGGTAGACAGAGATTGATAGACAGGAGAAGACAGAGGTCAGAGGTCACCCAATCACCATCCTTCATGAACCTCTCTTTCGGTGTCTTGTGTGATTGTGGCTCAGCTCAAATATTCACACACACACACACACACACACACAGTCTCTTATAATCTCTCTATGCAGAACCCTCTCATCCTTTCCACAAACGACACCCCAACACCAACGTCCACCCCCACCCTTAGGCCT
>NC_055966.1:26036667-26064167 GCF_018492685.1 Alosa sapidissima | reverse complement strand
GAGAGGATCAGTGTCATACCTCGTACTCTGCCCCATGCGTGGGCACTGAGCTCTAGAGTGTGTGTGTGTGTGTGTGTGTGTGTGTGTGTGTGTGTGTGTGTGAGGTGGCACAGCAGCAGGGAAGCTGATTAATTGATCGTCCAGAACTTGATTAGCCGGGCCGACTCAAGGCACTGTGCCATCGTAAGTCTCTGCGGCAACTCTGTTGCCCTCGACAACCCCCTCCACCCCCTTCCCTTCCCCTCTCCTACCACGCACGACCGGCGCCACACAGGGGGAAGGTCTCCGCACCACACGCCCACGCACGCATGGGATCATGGGACAGCATACGATGAGGGGCATTAGGCACTGATTGGCGCGGTGGGTTCCCGCCCGCCACTGGGCAGAGTGGCCGCGGGTCTCCTGAAAAGGCTAATTTAGCCGAGTGTTGCGCGGAAGTCTCCGCTCTTAATGCCGGTGATAAAGCAGCGGTCGGCCCTGGCACTGCCCGCGTAATTGGGCGTTAATTGTGGCGCACGAAAACGCATTAATCACACAGATACAACAGAACACGGCACCGAGCGAGAGAGAGAGAGAGAGAGAAAGAGAGAGCGCGAGACAGAGAAAGAGAGAGAGAGGTGGGTGGTGGGGATTACGATTCATTTCTGGAGGGACGAATTTAAGTTTTTTTTTTTTTTAAACTGGGTCAGCATGGTCTTTGTAGCAACATGAACCCATCTGGGAGGCGGCCCTGGCGCTCAACGTTCCTTATCGGCCATTAATGTGCAAATGAGGGCCCTCCAACCCCCCCCATCCCAAGCCGGGAACTCTGGGAATTAACAGCGTTAAGGAGAATCAGAGTTTTGAGGGGCCACCACTGAAATGAGAGAGGATTCTTATCATTTCACCTTGGAGTGGAGTAGTGTGAGTATGTATGCGTGCGTGTGTGTATGTGTGGGCTATGTGTGAACTCAAATGCACACACACCTGTGAATGGAAGTGTGTATACAAACTGTGGAGTGATGATGCATCTTGTAGTCTCAGAGAAATGAAACGCACACCAAATTAAGTGGATGCATAAAATCTCTCCAAAAGATAAACACACACACACACACACACACACACACACACACGTACAAGTACTCACACACATAGCTCTTTTCACAAAGACACCTGGTTCTCAGGCACTCCGCTGACCTGTCCTGGGCGTGTGTGTGTAACACACACCTGTGTCCCAGCAGTGAACCCGGGCTGGCCTTGCCACTGCGCCGACCCAGCCTCACTCCACACCCTCCAGTGCACCCTGCCGCCAGGCGAGGCTACACCCAGGAGGGGCCCCTGGCTGGGGCACCAGTGGGGGGCCTGGGCCCAATCCCCGCCCCAACCCCCCGTAAGTCTAAACAGGCCTCTGCCAGCACCTGGACAGGGTGACATTGGGTCCCGGAGAGGAGAGGACTGAGGAGAGGAGAGGAGAGGACTGAGGAGAGGAGAGGACTGAGGAGAGGAGAGAAGAGGAGAGGAGAGGACAGGACTGGGGAGATGAGAGGACTGGGGAGAGGAGAGGAGAGGAGAGGAGAGGGATGGAGAATGGGTGTGTTTATCTGGCAGCGGCGACAGTAGAGCACAATGAGGCCGTTGTGTGTGTGTGTGTGTGTGTGTGTGTGGACTGCAGGGGGGAACGGAAAACTAACATTACACACACACACACCACCACATCGCCATAGCAATGAGGAGGTTTTCACTGTGTGGCAGGAAGGACAGACTTAAAACGATCACAATACTGCATGGAATTTCTTCCGATAATTATATAAATGACAATAAAAAAACAGCACCATTCACTGCTATCTTCTTGGCCATAAATCAGCTTACAGTCTGGAAAACCATTGAAACACAAAGTAGTAAAACGTAATCCTAAGCACCATCAGCAACTGTCTAAGGAGTATATCTACCGTACATGTCAAATTGTGTGCATGTGTGGATGTCTTTGGAGAGCTCACTAAGCTATATCTGTGTGGAGAGCTACATGGATGGAGAAGAAGAGGATGATGGGAAGATTACAAAAAAGAGTGACCAACAGAGAAGAGTTGATGGAGAAAGGATGAAACGAGAGAAAAGTCTGAGTGGTGTGTGTGTGTGTGTGTGTGTGTGTGTGTGTGTGTGTGTGTGTGTGTGTACACGTCCTGGCTGCGTCTCACCTCAGCTGTGCCAGTGCGGTCTGTAGGAAGCCCAGCGTGGACGCCAGCTCGGACTGCCTGCAGGCGGGCAGCAGCATGGTGAAGCCCTCGTTGAGCAGCCTCTCCTCGGCCTGGCAAAGGTGCCCGCTGGTCTCCAGCACCTCGGTCACGCCATCCAGGTATGCCCCCAGTGGCTGCCACAGCGCCAGCTTGCGTGACGGCTCGGTGGTCTTCAGGTAGAACTCCCGCGCCACCTACATTTACATTTTACGCTTTTAGCTGACGCTTTTTCCCAAAAACACTTATCTTACTAATAAGGACTGATATTCAAGCTACAGCGCAAAGAAAAACCATAAATGCTGCCTTTTAAATACTAGGCCAACCTTTACATGTTCACGTTTACTTAGCAGATGCTTTTATCCAAAGCATTACAATAGCGTTAAAACTAATCAGGGATGGCACGATACAACTTTTTTTAATGTACCGCTAGCAATATGACAACCTTTAGTGTCTGCTGATGCTGATGTCAATCCGATACTGCCTTTTACCCTCTATTAAATCAACTATGCTGGTAATACATTTGCCTGGATACATGCTTGAAAGGCAGCAATGGGTTCCGAGTTTATGATAATTTTAGCTTTTAACGGAATCGATGGGGTCGGATTGGTAGTTTCTTTACTTTACAATATCTGATCCAGTACTTTTGTCCAATATTGGACCAATACCAATTGTGAGTATGAGATCGGCTTATCTTTACAACTAATAGTTTAAAAGTGAAGTCTAATAAATTAAAATGAAAAATCATAGTAATAGACTAGACAAATAATAACATCCAATACAGGATAACCAGATGATGATGTAGGAGCTCAACCAAAGGATGATGTAGAGGTTTAACCAAGGGATGATAATGTGTAAGTGGCACCTGGGTGAAGGAAGTGGCGAGGCGGTCGGCGTGGGCGCCAGCGTCCAGTCCGCGGCCCACGTACAGCAGCAGCAGTGCCAGCTGGCCGCGCCATAGCAGGGCCCGGTGCGCCGGGGGCATGGTGCCCGCCGGGAGCAGCGCCATGAGGTCGAAGGCCCGGCCTGACGCGTCCTCCAGCTCGGCGCTGCGGGCCAGAACCAGGAAGAGGAGCAGGAAGTTCATCAAGCCCAACTCAGACAGCTCCGCCATGCGCCTCTGGTGGAACTTAGAGTAGATCCTGACGAGGAAGGCAAATGCTTATTGAAATACAAGGCAAATGTGGCACATTTCATACAGACAAGGAACAGAAAGATACTCACATAATTAAAAGAAAGAGGAAGAACAGAAAAAGGTGACAAAGAAAGAGAGAACAAAGAAAGAAAATAAAAGAGAAGAGAAGATGAAAAGAGCAGATAATGAGAGAAGAGAATGAGAAGAGAAGAGAAGAGAAGAAGAGAATGAGAAGAGAAGGAGAGAAGAGAATGAGAGAAGAGAAGATGAGAAGGTGAGAAGAGCAGAGATGGAGGGAAGAGAAGAGAATGAGAGAAGAGAAGATGAGAAGAGCAGAGAAGGGAGAAGAGAAGAGGTCCAGAGAACAGTTAAACCCATGAGAGGAGAGGAGAACCAGATGAGTGACACATCCTCCTGTGTTTCTGTCTGATGGAGGAAACTAAAAAAAAGCAGAAACAGCTCATTCTTGTCGCGAGAGAGAGTGTGCTCATCGCTCTGGGAAAGCAAAGTAAGGTGAAGCTGAGCGCACCTACTTCTGTCCGAGTGTGTGAGAGAGTTTATGAAAGTAACTGATCTAAGCATATAATCCCTCAGGCATTGTGTGTGAAATGCCTTTAAAAGATCATGCTAAATGTCAGAAATACTCAGAAATACAGCAGCTTGTCGCTCTCTCCCTCTCTCTTGCTCACACACACACACACACACACACACACACACACACACACACACACACAGCAGCACCAGGGAAAAATCAATACTCTCACTAACCCCCCTCTCTCAAACACAAACACATCACACACACACACAGAGCTGTTTCCCTCCAAGCAGAGAACCCTTTGGACTCCATCAGAAGATTGGCATGAACACACACACACAGACACACACAGACACACACACACACACAGATACACCCACACGCAGAGAGAGCTGCTGAGATGGTGGGTTACATCTCAGCAGCTGCTGAAAAAAAAAATACAAAACAAGCCCTGCTGGATGATGGAGCACTAAGCTCTCTAGCGCTCTGTGTGTGAGTGTGTGTGTGTGTGAGAGTGAGATGGACAACAATAACGTAAAGAGGAAAGTAGAGGACAGAAAAAAGCAGAGGCACTGACACAGGAGTTAAAGACCAAGAGTGACCAAGCAAGACAGCAGGAGAGAGAGAGAGTGTGTGTGTGTGTGTGTGTGTTTGTGTGTGATTGTTTGTTTATCCCGGACAGCTTTTCCTCAGCGGGGGAGCAGATGCTGGGGTGAGTTTGTTGGCACGGACCCCCTCCCTCCTGCCACGCTCATTAATGCGCCGCATGCCAACCCCCTGCTGAGCACCACGCCCCCTGGGTGAACTTCGGCCTCCTCGGAGCATACGTCTCTCTCTCTGGGTGTGTGTGTGTGTGTGCGTGTGTGGCTTGGGCCTTCCTCTTGGGTGCTGGAACTAGCCCAGCCCAGCCCTGCCAGTTTCATGGCTGCCTACCCCCAACCCCACCAATTCCCAGAGTTTCATGGCTGCCTGCCTACCCCTACCACCCCCCCCCCCCACACACACACACATGTGCGCGCAGAGCCATTCGTTAAGGCGAATTAACCACCGTGCTCGTTAGCTAATTAGCCTCTGTGTCTGCTGTGCGGCCAAGCACGTTCCAAACAGAGGGAAGTCATTATCCGGATTTATATCCTTGCACACACACACACACCACCAGATCGGATCACACCATTTATGGCGCGTGTATATGTATGTGTGTGTGTGTGTGTGTGTGTGTGTGGGTGTGTGTGTGTGTGTGTGTGTGTGTGTGTACATAGCAGGTGGGGCACTTTCATCCAAACCAGGGCCAAGCTGCGAATCCCAAATGTAGCTCAGTGTGCACTGTAGGTGTGTGTGTGAGTGTGAGTGTGTGTGTGTGTGTGAGTGTGTGAGTGTGAGTGTGTGTGTGTGCGTAAAAGAGAAAAAAAAAAGAGTAACGGGGTGAACTGAGGGTGAGTCCTTCACACAAACACAGACACACAAATACACACACACACACACACACAACCTTAAGATATGTACCGCATGTTCCTGAGCAGATAAATGGTGTGTGTAGTGTGCATGCGTGTGTAGTGTGCATGCATGTGTAGTGTGCATGCGTGTGTAGAGTGCATGCGTGTGTAGAGTGCATGCGTGTGTAGAGTGCATGTGTGTGGAGAGTGCATGCGTGTGCCTGCTTTAGTGAGTGCTATGTAACTTTGACACCCTACCTTGCACCACGCCATGAGCTCTTGGCCATTTAAAGTCACCTGTTGCCTTTAAAGAGAATCTGCACTGCCTGAAGTCAGCGTGGTCCTGGCGACACACACACACACACACACACACACACACACACACACACACACACAGACACCAGTGTGCAGTGCCGTGGGCCTAGCAAAGGCTACAGATGAGGGAGAGGCAACATCATGCCATGAAAGTCTATGAAAGACAATGCCAGAACCATAGCAACATAAGTCTGATTGACAGAAGGCAAATGTTTATGTGAAGTAAAATTTGTATAAATCTGAAAATCACTAGGGAATTAGGGGAAACGGACAGTGAGGGTAAAAACAGAGCTGTTACGGCTTCTACACACAGCTGGAGACGCATCCCATTCACTTTACATGGGCTCACGTCATCCATTGGCGAACTGAATTGTGGATCCGTTGCGTCGCGTTTCTCCCGTCGCTCGCGTTGAGAAGTTCAGCTGTTGCTGCACCGACAGACGGCACCGTCCAATCAATCGACGGACAGCACCAACCAATGAAATTACGGTTATACTTCAAGTCATTTGCATAGCTACAGTCGGGAACACCCACTGGCATGCGTTGACGGAACGCAACTGTGTGTAGAAGCCGTTATATGCTAATGCTGACGCAGATCAGGAATGAGGGTAAAAACAGAGCTGTTAGATGCTAATGCTGACGCAGATCATGGAAATGGCACTGATACAAGGCCATGCAGAGCTGCTCATGCCAGTGTACAACAGTACACTTCCAATGTCAGATAACTCCACTAGCAAAAACACTTGTGTAAGCACTAAGCAGCATTAGGATTAGATTTACAACTATTGGTAACTATGTGAAAAGCAAGCAAAAAACTTGCAAACACTGCCAAAAGCCCAGTTGGTACTGAAAAAAGCTTGCCAACTTGCTAACTGGCTCTATTTTCAAATAATTGTCAGTTTTTCTTATATTTCAGTAGGGTTTTCTGACCTGAACCACATCAGTGCATAGTAATGGGTTTATCGGTCCTTCACATGACCGTATTCCAGCAATAATAATATTCAAATTAATTTGAAGATGATACCAAATAGTTGTTCAGTTGTTCAACAACAAAAGATTGCTGCAAAGGTGTCAAGCTGCTGTGTGGTGTGTAAGCAGTACAGCGAGCGAGCTGTTCTTGTATTGGTGAGTGAATGAGAACTCCAGTGGCGGCGGCGGTTCCTGACCTGCCCTTGATCTGTCTCCAGGGGGCTCCACCTGCGTTTTCCTGGCCGAGGTGCAGGGCGAGCACGCGCAGGAAGATGGCGAAGGAGCTGCAGGCGCGGTAGAGCTGCGTGTGAGCGGCCGAGCCCAGCGGCGCCGGAGAGCAGCAGGCTTGCGCCAGCTCCAGCAGCGACAGGGGGCCGCGGCCCACACTGCCCAGGCCGCTCACACCCAACCAGGGCACGGCGAAGGATGCGTTCTGGGGGTAGGGTGGAGAGACAAGCGGTGATGAGGGGCTCCAGGTGAACGAGGAGCCAGATGGAATAAATTAAGAGACTCATCTCACTGTCCGACTGCATAATGTTCTAGAATGTCTGACAGATTTGACATCAGAGCATTTTCTATAAACAGGAAGGGACAGTTTTCCCATACATGGATTAAGACTAGTTCTCAAAGAGTCCAGTGTTTCCCCTAGAATTTTTTCCAGCGGTGGTGCTGTTGATTGTAGGAAGCACCCCCCCCCCCGAAACATTTGAAAAAATGACTCCTTAAATGGTGACTTCTGGTGGATTTTGTGAAAGAAATGGACAGATTGAGTTACAAATTATGACATAACCATCAACACAAGCATGATTATTGCAGTACTTGAACAGGATTATTCATGTTTTTCTTTCACCTTTTTCATTTACATTATTAGTATTAGCCACTGTACAACTGTACACTGTAGGCCACTGTACAAACTATTACTATTTAGAATATACAGTGCTGTGCATAAGTTAAGACATTTATATATAATGTATTTATTTACGATACATGATGCATTAAAAAATAATTGATGTCCTATTTTTTTTTTTAATTAAGGCATTAAGACAAAAGGCAAAATATGTTTTTTATTCCTCCCTTTAGTCAATTTCAGCATGGGTGTCTTAATTTTTGCACAGCACTGTATAAACTATATAGACTTCTCTTTCATGCCATTACACTGTATTGGTGCTGTGCAAGTCGAATTGAGTGCCTGTCACTTTAATGCCGTGACGGCCCGTGACGCTGTTGTGCATGGTGCATAAGAATATGTGGATGAAATGAATTATGTTTCCCATGTCATTTGGTAAAATAAATGGTCAAAAATTCGAAGAAAATCTATCTTGGATTATAGCAGATAAGTGTCTTGTATCATATCTATAATTTTGGTGAGCTCTACAGGAATTACAAACTCTCTCAGATGTAAATGCTTGCGTATCCTATTACTCAAATTCAATTAAACCCACCAATAGGCTAGCTAGACCTTAGTTTCACAGCCTAGGTATGTTAGCAACACAGGGCTTGAAAGCATTGCCTGTATCACAAACAAAAACGAAACAATGCGTGGATTTATCTGGGAATAGGCTACTGAAGGTAGGGGCGAGCTATCTCGCTGGCGTGTTTAATTTGGTTCCTTGGTTAAAGGAGAATTCCGGTGTGATATTGACCTAAGGGCCTTGACATTTAAAACGAGACATAGAGAACTTTGAAAAAGCACTGGTAGTTTATTTACAAGACGATTTATACAGACAGTGCCTGTTCGTACTCGTCGCTCGACTTATCGTGACTAAATTCAAGATGGCGTCGAACGGTAAAATTCCTTACTGTCTGTATAAATCGTCTTGTAAATAAACTACCAGTGCTTTTTCAAAGTTCTCTATGTCTCGTTTTAAATGTCAAGGCCCTCGGAAGTCTACCAATGAAGTATGGAGCTACTTTGAGCCTCGTAAATGGTGTAAAATAGTGATTTATTTGCATGGCTAGGCCGATGCCCGAGGCACCAGAATGAAACACTGTGTTGGTAGCATTGGCTAACTAGCGCCAGATTTCTGAGTGCAGGGGACAAGCCGATTCCTGTGAGCTATGAGACATACGTTCACACTCGTTATCATGTTTCAACACACTTTAGGTCAAAATCACACCGGAATTATCCTTTAACATAATGTAGGCTACGTTTTTTTGCACAAAATTGCGTCTGTTAATAAACTTAAAAATAAACACAAACAAGCGTGATCTCCTGTGGAATCCCTGACTGCGCCTTCAACATTAGCCTACTATTATTTGTTGACATGAAACCTGAACGAACGGCAGCTGTTCCTGAAGTTCACTTGCGTCTATTTTTTTTTTAAATTAGGCAACTTTTTTTTGCAGTGGCCTTGAATTCCAGGAGCGGCGCTGCGCCGCTGATGAATACATTGTAGGGGAAACACTGGAGTCAATCTCCATTGAACAAATCTTTTAGTCTTGGAATAGGCTTAATACACACTGGCTGCAGAAGCTAACACAAACATAGCAACATAGCACCATAATGCTTTGGATGATAATAGGGGTCCACAATGGGTAAGGTCAAGTGATAGCAATGGATATAAGAAAGAAACATGTAATAGGTATGAATGCTGTTAAGATAAATGGACAGGACAGGTAAATAGCTTGTATTCTAAGCATGTCTGTATCTCCAAGGCTGGTTTGATTTCAGGAGTGTGTGTGTTTGTGTGCGTCTCACCAGATTCTTGCTGTAGTACTCCCAGAGGGTCGTCACCGCACTGGTGTTGGGCTCCCACAGCATGGTTAAACTCAGGCAGCAATGCACATGCATCCGGATCTGTTCCTCCTGAACACTCCCCTACCACACACACACACACACACACACACACACACACACACACACACACACTAATTGAGCTGATCCACCTCAAGCCACTAGCCACTATGGTACCATTTACAGAGCCAGGATGGTGTACAAGCAACATTGTTGAACAAACAGCTAGAGGACTGAGTACTTTATTGAGTTTGCTGAAAACTATATGAGAATCATGGGTGGCATCTTTGATACACTAATGAGAATAGTTATTCAAGAACTGCTGAACATATTTCTTCAAATTGTTTACACCTTTCACAACAGCTAAAGTAGCCAGGCAACTACAGCGTTACACTCTGAGGGCATGAACATGTGGGGCTTACAGACATGGGGGCTTAGAGTGTAGTGCTGTAGCTGCCTGGCTACTTCATCTGTTGGAACTAGCAGCTTGAGCTAGATAAAACCAATTGTTTTTTGGGGTTTTTTCGTACCGACAGTACTCAATGACCTCGAGAAACGGAGATTGATGTGAAAAATCGCCAGATTTCTCCATTTAGGAGGAATAAAAAGGGCAATCCTACCTTTGGATCACAGGTTGACTTCAGCAGCTCACACACAAAACTCCAGTTGTGTTCGAGTTGGAACTGTTTCTGAAAGACATTACCACAGAAACCAGTGCATCACATCAACAGGTGATCCACAGGCCCAGATATACTTTCAACCACATCATTTTCAAACACAGCTTAAGCCATACTGTCTAGGCCAAACCAGCTCCATGATGAATCAATTCAATCACACAAAATTTGTGAAGATACATTTTCAATAGCCCATCTGACCACCTGTGGTGTAATTTTAGTGAGTCAAAAATGAAAAAAAACTTCAAGTGGCTTATAATGATGCACTGAGAATTGTGCTTAAAATCCCTAGGTGGAGTAGTGGCAGTGAAATGTTTGTGTCTAACAATGTGCTCACTTTTAACGCTGTTTTAAGAAATTTTATGTATAGATTCATGTGCAGATTTCTGGCCATAGCCCTCAGTTAAATCGCGATGATATGGTTGTTCTCTTTGAATGCTTTTTGACTGTGTTCATGTAGTGAATGTGTGCATAACCGTGGTAAATTTGGTTTTAAATTGGATCTTGGGCATTTACATTTTAAATGAAATATAAAATGACAATTTTTTTAACAAATCCATCCCTCGTAGCCAGTGCTAAATGGATTTTTTGAATGTGTCGAATATCCAATGTCCAATATAGAACTTTATCGCGATATGTGCATAACTACCCTACATCAGAACTTCCTGTTTTTGCAAATTAGTGCCAGTCTGTCATGAAAGAAAATGAATGGATGAATTTGATTAGGACGGTTAAACCGAGTGGACACCATCAGCTTCACACAACAAAGGTGTGAATTTACTCACGTTTTACACTTTTGTGTTCAGACATACATTCACTCGCATGACATCCAGACTTAGTACTAGGGGGCAGGTGGGTAAGGCCCAGGTGATGTCTAGGGGGCAGGTAGGGTAAGGCCCAGGTGATGTCTAGGAGGCAGGTGGGTAAGGCCCAGGTGATGTCTAGGGTGCAGGTGGGGTAAGGCCCAGGTGATGTCTAGGGGGCAGGTGGGGTAAGGCCCAGGTGATGTCTAGGGGGCAGGTGGGGTAAGGCCCAGGTGATGTCTAGGGGGCAGGTGGGGTAAGGCCCAGGTGATGTCTAGGGGGCAGGTGGGTAAGGCCCAGGTGATGTCTAGGGGGCAGGTGGGTAAGGCCCAGGTGATGTCTAGGTCAAATAATGTGTATAATTGTGTTCATACATATAGCCCACCCGCGTGAAAGGGGCTTTTGATATACACTCCCAGGCATAGACTGGCTGGGTGGCATACCTCAGTATGAAGCGAGCCGTTTCGGCTGTACTGGCCCACCTGAGCCAGGTGTGTGACCAGCCACCAGGTGAAGCCCAGTGGGTCTTTGCAGGTGCTGGGAAGGCGCTGCTCCGCCGCTGGCGTCCCCTTCAGGAGACTCTGCAGAAGCGGAGTCACGTAGCCCCAGAACGACTGATCGTGGAGAGGAATAAGGTAAGCCAGACAATAATATCAGAACACAGAAACAGGACGGGTGTAATTGCGTTTGTGAGTATATATATGTTTGCGCATAAGGGCAATGAGAGAGAGAGTGTGTGTGTGTGTGTGTGTGTGTGTGTGTGTGTGTACAAGCGTGTGTGTGTGTGCACGTGTGTGTGTGTGTGCATGTGTACAAGCGTGTGTGTGTGTGCACGTGTGTGTGTGTGTGCATGTGTACAAGCGTGTGTGTGTGTGCACGTGTGTGTGTGTGTGTGTGTGTGTGTGTGTGTGTACAAGCGTGTGTATGTGTGTGTTCCCTGACTCACAGGAGTGTGTGTTGTCTTGCTCCTGTGCTCTAGAAGGTGGATGAGGAGGACCCAGAGCTCTTTAGTGCAGAGGCAGTAGTAGTGGTGGCTGGACAGGGCCTCAGTGGGCCTTACCTAAACCACATGACCATCGCCACACAAGAAGAATACAAGAACACATAGTCAACATCAACACACTCACAGCTATAATAAAAGGCAAATACAGAACATGCAATAGCAAAAGCATAGGCAAAACAAATACAATTCATTTCAACAAATTGGGTGTTAAATACTGATATCAAAAGGTATCAAATGCACAAACACAAACACCCATAGTCTTCAGACTAATTGCAGTTTATGCATACACATCATGTGTACAGGCACACACACACACACACACACCTTGCTGTATTTGTTCAGGGCCAGGCCGATGAGATCACAGAGCAGGCTGTTGAGGTGCTCCTCAAAGAGGCTGACGTTGGTGATGTTCTCCCCTGTCAGGTTCACAAACTGGTGCGCGTACACCACCTGACCTGCTCATGAACACAAACGCAACACAATACTCTCAGGCAGCCACATAACATAGCAGGGCAGAGCACTTCCACACCAACAACCACCATCGGTCTTACCAGTGGGATGATGCCATAATAATCTCCCTGTTCTACTGTATTTACATGGCTATAGCTGATGTCTGAAGTGGTTTAATCTCATATGTCCAAGTGTCATGCGCCTGCTTACCCATCGTCCTCTGGCCCAGCAGGTGTAGGATCTCCAGCACAGACCAGTGGACGTCCAGGTGGAGGTGCAGCAGGTGCCAGGATGGAGGAAACAGCTGTGGAGCAGACCCCCCACACACACACACACACGGGTCGGTCACACACGGGTCAGTGGGGTCTCCTTCTCTCCTTCGCCATCTCGATCATTACTCACATTCACCCATTACTCATACCAACCCGTTAAGTGCACCTACCCTCTACCCATCTCTCTCTCTCTCTCACATACTGTATGTGACACTGGTGCAGTACCTTGCCATGGTGTTGTATGGTGAAGGCACTCTGGACATTGGCTGGGAGGTCTTTGAGACGGCCGATCAAGAGTGTGATTCCAAACAGCTCCTCAACCAATGAGGAGGGGAGCTGAGCCTCTAGTTCTTCATATGGGTGAAGGGGTCCCTCATCAAGGCCCTGTGGTGCATCCAGGAATCTGCAGGTAACACATGCAAAACACATAAAACATTAAAATAACTCACCTGGCCTCAGCTGTGGCGCAACTGGCTGGGGCACCTGCACCGTACTCCGGCGACCCAGGTTCGATTCCCGCCCCATGGTCCTTTCCGGATCCCACCCTGACTCTCTCTCCCACTCAATTCCTGTCATTCTCCACTGTCCTATCAAATTAAAGGCATAAAAAGCCCCCCCCCCCAAAAAAAAATTAACTCACCTGTCTCCTGGGCTCACAGACTATTGTCAGTACGACAAAAAAACGGAAACAACCGGTTCTACCTAGCTCAAGTTGCTGCAGCCCACAGCTAATGGAGCCAGGCAGCTACAGTGCTACACTCTGGGGGCATGAACATGGGGGATCATGAGCATGCCCCCAGAGTGTAGCACTGATTCATGTCTTATGGTAGGCACACATTCCATTGAGGTATTCATGCAGTGATAGTGTAACCAGAGACTTTCTAATGAGGAGACACAGCACTTAAAAAATCCTCCATAGAAATACATGGGGTTAGTTTGTAACGCCAATATGGCAGGTGTCTACACATATCACACCCCTTCTGTGGCAAAACGACAACATGTGAATACATTGAGCCAATCATGTGCTGTATTGTGAATACATTGAGCCAATAATGTGGTGTGTTGTGAAAACATCGTGCCAATCATGTATTGTGATCTCGCCTGGTGTCGTGAAGCCTAGCACACGCGCATTTCTGACGAAATAGATGCCCGATAAGTGCCCAAAAAGCATTGCAATATGGCCGCCGAGTGGAGAGACTTGCCTGTAACCAGTGTAACCAGTATTGTGCTGACTGAGCCCGGTCTCAGCTTGGGCTCAAACCCATAAACATGCTCGCAGCACTTCGGATTGGGAGGCAGGCATTCTAGCAAGGAGGCTCAAACACATGGTTGCAGCATCTGATGCCAACACATCTCTGTCAGGTGTCAGGAGAGACGTTAACTTGTTGCACAGCAGTACCTGCTTGCTAACACTAGAATAGGATACATTTACAAGTGGTTTACCTGCTTATGAATACTTTCACATACTGGAGGAACAGGACACACTGCTGTCTGAGGTCTTCTGCTTCATAATGTAGGCCACTGGCTTGACCTACAATATAGTGGTAAGACAAGTATGAAAGACATGGCACAACTGTAAAACAGCAACCATGACCATCAGAACATGACAATCATGCTATTTAAAAACAGCAACACACAAGAGACTGTTGTGACCTGATAGTATATGGATAACTACAGCATTTTTTACATTGCTACATGTTTAACATTTTGCAACGAAAATGCTCACCAAAGTCATGGGAGCTGGACTGTACCAGGCTTTCCAGTTTAAGAACTTTTTGCCTGAAAGGAGAGAGATTATCTGTATTTACCACATAATCTGATGAGAGATATAAATAAGCATATGGAAGTGAGCTACTATTAAGCTTACCTAAATAAGCCAAATAGAAGTTTAGTGGATTCCACCAGAGCTGTTTCTGTCACCCAAGAAAAACCAAATATGTCAACAGTGTCTGTCTCAAAGTCCCCCGGAGCAGGATCGAGTTTCAGGAGTAGCCTGAGGATCAGAAGGCGATAAAAATAAAAGATAAAGAGGTTGTACCGAGCATATGTTTGTAATGGTGTGATATGGGTTTGAGTGATACCGTAGCACTAGACAACCGTGCGGTACCTCTTCAGGGCTCCCCGACTAACGTATCCCTCTGAGGAAAGTGTTTTTGTTTCGTCTCGGCTCAGATCTAACGTTGACGCACAGCTAAAGTATGGAGGCTGGTCGTGGACTGAAGCATAGAGGCTCTCTCCGGCAAAAGGCGACACAGGCGGTGTAAGGGATTCACTAAAGTCATCTTCCATTTCAGTGACAAGTCGGACTGCAAAACACAGTATTAACTTGTAGTTACTGACTTGTAATTAGTCTGTGCAGTGCACACAAAGGAACATTTCCGTACAAGCAATGCTGTTGTATCTACAGTTTTGGGGAAGCCAATATTTAGCATGCTACATTATGTAGAATAACTAAGATAGCTGTAACGTTAAGCTAGCTAATTTGAGTAACATTTGCCACAGCAATGAGGGTCACTACAAATTACAGACTCAAAGACGACCAGAACACAGTCGCCGTAACAGTTCATATGAGTGTAGTTTATCTTCAAATATTGAAATATGCACATAAATAGAGTATATTACATGAAAAACAACGTTAACTTACATGCCTGGCCACTGTTGATACTTCCTTTCATTTGTTTCCGTTTCTCCCGCGCGAGTGCTTGACAATACAACGCATGCGTAGTACTGTGACATTTTACTAGTATAAATCTGTGATTGGCCAGAAGTTCTGCAGAGAGGCGTGATCACACTTTAACACTTAATTCTGCATTTTGACTCGATGAACGCGTTTAGAATAAATCATATTATCTACGTGTGCTCATCAAAAATGATAATTCAATCTAAATGGGACCATTTTTCTTATGGTCTGCGAATGCATACTATGATAAGCTACTGGTTGTTGTCGCTAAGGATGATATAGCACGCAACAAATGCAAGTGTATGATGCAGTAGACTATGTATTGTAGGCTATAATTTGACGATGGCGATCATTGTGAACAGCAGCCACTTTCTCTCACGGATTGTTCGCCTGATACGACTAGACAAGCAGTTGAAAATTAAGTGTATTGTAATCACGTCTCATCATCCCTAGCTCTGGCTATCCCATCTAATTAAAAACCAGTACATCGCAGTTAAATAAAATTGGACCTAGGCTAACCCTGATTTCCATATGCAGATCTGTCTGCACCGGCTGCCTCGCCACTATGCATGCATTCAAAAGCATCTTCCCCGCTTTTTCAGAATATCAGTTGAAACGAAGAGAAGCGTCCAGCCGCGGCTGTAGACTGTTTTGCTGCGGCCATACATTGACAATTTGGTATTTTGTTATTAGGGTCAAATATGTGTTTTTATCGGAAAGAAACGCATCAACAGCAGTGGAATTTCACGGCATTTAACGTTAGTGTCTGGTCTATAAAGCCGTATGCTGATGCTAACATCTTTTTGCTAGATAATGTGTTTGGGATGGCGTCAGGCGTTGAAACATTTCCCCGATGCAACCAATGCCACAGCAAATCAGCACTGAAATGTCGAAATTAAGGTAAGTCGATGTATTCACGGCGATTTCTAATCCGAGCCTAACCTTTGTTTTTATGGAAGAGGGGTGGGATCAACACTGCACATCTCATCCTCAATCCCACCCTCATTCATACACTTCATACGACATGCAAGTTTGAGTTTGGTTGAACTGTAGTCAAAGTTCAGCATTCAACAATGGCTATTTGAACTTGTTTGCAGATATTCAGTAACTGCATTTAGAGTATAGAAAGAACCACTGCAAACTAGCTAATCGTTCAAATGAATTAATTAACATTAATTTGATTTATTTATTTTTGACGTGTAGCCTTGTCATATTTCTGCATCCGATGTTATGGTAGGCTACCGATCCTGCAATGAATAATATCCATACGCTAGCCTACTTAAATTGTGAATGAGACATCCCTCTAATCAGCGTGTGCATGGACGTGACATGTAATATGCAGTCAAACGGGAGGTGTGGGGTGTGTTTGTCTCAGTTTCCCTTTGGCTGTGTCAGAGTGCAGTCCATGTGATACAAACGCAAATGAACACCACAAAATATGTTTCTGCCAAAGTCAACAGGAACATGTGTAGCCTATTTATTGGGGGAAAAGATGTGTGCACTATACAATATCCACTATAGGCTACTGCTCCACAAAATTCACGATGAAACCTAATTTTCGTCGATGTTAATACAGCTTATTCATTTTGCTCAGACAACATAATATGAAAAGCAAAATATATCTGCAATAATAGGCTACCTACCATACTCCTGTCCATATTTTGGATGAATGAGAGAGATGGTCTGCACAAAGTCCTCTGACTAGCCAGCTACACTATTTGACCCTCTGTTTGACCTCTGAGGACTGATAGAAATGACTCTAATGACTGTCTTTTAAATAGTAGCCCAGTGTTAATGCTACGCAATGAATCTCCATAATGAGTTACATTTTTACTCTTTATTGGGCCGCAGCCCCAAAGAAAGATTTCCCCATTGTGCGGAAAATCGTTCAAGTCCCTCTTTTATCTGAGGACGGGCTCAGGGCTTCAGTCTGATCAATTAAAGTCTTGAAAGGCCTTTCCCCTGGACGCTTTTTCACCGCAGTGCCTCAGAGGAATATAAAGTTATCAGTCTTTTCTGAGGCGATATGAGGACAGAAATAAGTAGTTTGTCTATAAAAATGTCCAGGTGCTTTATCAGCGTCCCCGGAGGGCCTGGGGCCCCGTTCACGTTTGCTGTTCCTGCGGAACAAATCATCTGGCCTCTCTTCTTGTGCCGCCCTGGGGCTCACTAACACACTGGCACACATCTCTGTGAGGCAAATAGGACTCTCTCTCTCTCTCTCTCTCTCTCTCTCTCTCTCTCTCTCTTTCTGACTAAGTTCTGAGTGGGTGGCCACTAAGGGGAGGGGGCCAGTAGAACATTCCAGAATTTTATGTGAATTAGGCTAAGTGTCAGGAATTGGGCTATGATGATAGCCTGCATGTAATTGCAGAGAATTGTGGGTGACTGTGAGGTTTTTGGATTTGATTAATTAGGTTTTACTGTGTTAATACAAATTCAATGTGTTTTGTTTCTTTTTGTCAATGTATGCCTACCAAGTTGCAACATAAGGAGTCTTCTGTAGAATATGTTTTCTTGTTTGTTAGTGCAGTTACAGCCATTGTAAGAATCGCATATGTTGATGTGGAGACATGCCTCTGCACTCAGTTTGGTTGCGATCTGCCATGTTACATTTTAAACCTACTGAATGTATCTGCCATGTTACATTTTAAACCTACTGAATGTATCAGCCATGGTCAGTTTTTGTATAGTCCAAATACTGTAGTTATTCCATAGTGTAATTATGTCTTTTAGTGTGCACTTGTGATAGGCTACTCCACATGTAACTTGTTAATGCCTGAATTTAGCCCTTCCGGCCACCCAAACCCTTGCTATGGCCATACATGTATGTTAGCTTGTGAGTGCGAGGCAGGTGGATCACATTGGGAGAGCCTAGAGTTAGATCTTCCCTGCACAGGGGTTAGATAAGCAGCCCTGGCGGTTTGCATGCTGATAGCGCTAAGTGCAGGTGCCCTGTGTGCCGAGTCGAGTCCGAGGCCGTCATTTGCATGGTGTTACGGGGAGCTACACAGCGGAGTGAGTCGTGCGAGAGTAGAGTGTGTGGGAGCAGAGCGAGAGAGGGTTGCGGCCGGGTGAGCTCTGTGAGAGTGGGAACGACTGACCAGAACTTGAGTGGGAGAGGGCAGGAGAGGAGAGAGAGTCCAAGAGGTGAAGCCAACGCTCTTCCCTCCTCCGTATGTCTGTCTGAGCTTACCAAGGTGACGACTGAAGGCTGACCACAGGTGACTAGTGACCGAGTCAGTGCTAATGCCAGGGGGACTAACTTTCAGATGGAGAAGGAGACCATGTCAGGAGGCTGACAGGAGGAGCGTTGCTATTTCTGTGTGTCAGGTTAAATATGTCAGTCTCTCTTTTGAGGAGGCGGTTGAGTGTGGGGTTCGTTTGTATGAGGTATTAGGGGGTGGGGGTGATCTTCCAATCACTAAAACGGACAAATACTTTCCTGTTAGACAAAGGATGACTAATCAAACGAAACACAGGAGAATTTGCAATTGCAATTTGGGTTTAGATGATCATTTTATTTTCTTATTTTTTTCTGTCGCAATGTGCTCCATGCAAAATAAACAGAAATCACCCTTGTAAGACATATCCTTGGCTGTAGTACTGTATATGGAAAACTGTCATGTCTTATTGCTGACGAGCCTACTGTCCACTGTTTTAGTGAATTGATCAGGACGCTGATTATTATAATGATATTTGCATGAAATATGCATGGAGTACAACTGGACCTGAGTATATCTTTCATATCTTTCCACTACATAATACAGAACACAGAAAAGAACACCTCACCATTGCATCATTGATTTCTTTGTATAGCTTAAACTTTGCAGTTGCATCATATAGCATTGCAGTACAACACATGTTTAACATATATGTCATGGTAGACCCGGTATTGCCTTGTTGACTAATGGATGGTTTACATTTTAGGACTTATTAAATGCACAGTAAATGGTATATAAGAAACTGTAAAATGCTGTTAAAATTATGTTAAAATTATTTACATAAACACACCCTTTAAATTACAAGCAAATACATTCTCATTGAGTCTTGTTGACTTAACATCACAGTTCCAACTACTGAATGCACTCAAGGTCATCTGTGAGTCTAGGCCATTGGGCTTAGTTGTTAATATATGACTTGCATATTGATCTATTTTAATATTTAAGAAAAAGAATAATCTTTTCAAGATTGTAAGACATGTATATGTCAGTTTAAAATGGTAGATTGTTCTGTGAAATTTGGGATTAATCTCCTTATTGCAAGAATCTCTGGATACACTAGCCTATCTCTCTAATCACTCCGTTATTGTTGTGTTCAAGGCTTGGTATGGAACAGCCAGCTGTTTTGACGCTGTTCTGGATGCTGCAGTGGCGCTATGTGACCACAGGAGGGCAGGGCGGCACCGAAGCCAATGTGTTCTACGCGGTGGAGATGGAGGGGGGCATCCAAGCCGGACGAGCCCTGGCCGAGCAGCACGGACTGCGGTTCATCTCACGGGTCAGCGCATATTTTAAACAGCCTTTATTACTTCCACCTATAGACCCCCAATTTTCATTCTTTAAATCCGTTTACTCAGAGTCTTTTATAGGCAGAAATGTGAAAGTGCTGACTGGTATTTCCATTTGAGGATATCTAGCTTTCATCAAATTACAGTGGCGGCGTTTCTGAATATTTCATATCAGATCAAAGACCACCGAAGACATGCGCACTTGTGCGCTCAGCCATATAAACCCTGACATTATCAAAACTTTATGAAAAGTATAGTTAATATCAAGGTCATTTTTATCCAGTTTTTGAGTGTTCCTCTCTTGGCTATCTGTTACCTTTTGCTATCATACCAATTTGTTTATTACCATGCTTGCTTTCTATGCTTGATTGTTGTTTAAACACTGTGCCCTTCTATGCATTTTGTAAAACCATGATCTGTGAGAGACTTGTGATGTAAACAGTGTGCAGAAATCTTCAGTAAATACCCAGGGTGCTGTAGAGAGTTTATGTAAAACAGTGTTTCTCTGCTGAATAAAATTGGACAGGACTGCACTGTAGGAATCCCTCTGCTGAAACTCTTAAAACACTTGCCCCGAGGATGTAAGCCCATCTTGGCCTTGGCTCTGGCTCTCTTTGTGAATAATGCATCGGTTTGACCTTTATCAGCAGTTTACTGAAGGGTGAATCCCACCCGCTGATCTGCCTGCTGCCTGTTCCTGAGTGACTTCTGCTGCCTCTCCTGCCCCCCCACCCCGCGCACACACACACATATACACACACACACACACACACACAGAGACACACACACACACACACAAATCCTTGCCTTTCCGGCATGTCAGCTAACATGATGCCACCCCCACCAAAAAGGAAGGAAAAAACAGCCCTCTTTCTCCTTCGTGTCAGTTACCATGCCAGGACAAGCCAAATCTTTCGACTCCCTGCCAACTGGATCTCAACGTCACCTTGTCGCAAGATGTCTTATGCCTAACATCAGGGCCATCATACACACATACACACACTCATGTCAGATGCTTTCTGCACTGATGACATGTAGGCCTACCTGTGGCAGAGTTTACACACAAACACACACACACCACACACACACACACAGCAAGGCTTGCACACAAACACACCCTTCACAAACTTTACTCCATGTCAATAGACCTCCTCAAACTTATGTAAAAGTTCTCTGATACATGACTATGTGTGTGTCATCCTAACACCCTGACTTGTTCAGCTCAGCAGTGTTGAATTAATGTGGGGGAGCATGGGAACTGTAGTTCCTGTTCTAGTGTCCCTTTATTGCATTTGATTAATTCGCCTCTGTGAGCCTCCTGTGCTCTCGATAAGTGAAGCGCTCACTGCATCTCCGCATCCCCCTCGAGTCTCCAGGCGTCGAAACGGCTGACTGGTCTGTTTTACCTGTCGCCCCGCGGCACCCGCTGAATGTCATCGCCATTAAATCCTCTTTGTTAAGTTAAATCCAATTTTATTGTGTCACTCGTGATTTTCTCCTGCTCTCCAGTTGACCACATTTGGCCAAACCTCCCCCCCCCCCCCCTCCAATTTTTCTTTTTCAAAATCATTAGATAAGGTTTTTGTTTGAGCTGAAATGGGAAATCAAATGATGTCATATTCTTGACTCGGATGTGACTTCCAAATGCAAAAAATGCCCCTCCCCTAACAGCTTCCCCTCCAGACATTATGGTTTTCACCTGAACACTAGTCAGATAAGGTCAGCTGATTTTCACATTAGCTTCATGTTATTATCACATTTTTTCCCTTGCTGCCTCTCTCCTCTGGATCCTAGAGCCATCCTCCGTTATTAGTGCCATTTTTAAACCCGGCTGCTCCCTTTGCTGTGTTTAGCATCTCTGCATATGCCATTTCCAATAGCGCCGGGCCCATTACATTGTTTGTTTTTGCAGTCAGAACAATTTCAGGCACGGCACGTCTGTCACCGCGTATGGGTTTGTCGTGACAGCGTTTTTGTGTCACAGCTCCTCGCCTTTGCTGTTACATTATGAAAGCTTGTTAAAGAGGGCCTTCATCGTTGTCATGCTGATAATATATATATATATATATATATATTAACATCCCGCAGCATCTTGTGCATTTATAGAAGTCTGTTGCAGAGGAAGGATTGTTTTCTTTGTTGTTTTGTTTTTGTTTGGTAGAAAGTGAAGCCTGGTGAAGGCTCAGAGCAGAACAGAGCTTAGGGTGTTACTGTAAGACACTTAACAATTTCAGTGGGGTTTCAAAACGGGGACTAGTGTTTTAAAACTTACTTACCAACATTATATTGCATTTTAAGTGTTTTAACACATGCTTTTATCCACTTACAGTAAGGGAAAAGATACTTTTGTTCTGTATTTTCACAAGTTAAAAGCAAACTAGATGCATCTTTATGATGAGGTGTTTTGTTGTGACCAAGCCTTTGCTTTCAGAGGCCTGTAGTCTCATACTAAGGGAAAAAATTGCCTTTGAGGGGGATAAAAAAAACAGTCTGGTAATTATGTGTTTTTTAAGTCACTCATTGTTCATTGTTTTGAATGAAATGCTATCCGTGTGTGTGTGTGTGAGTGTGTGTGTGAGAGCTATGCCAATGTTAAAATGTTTGAGAGCAGGCACAGACAGAGCAGGTATAATAACTGCAATTAGGGGTGTGAGGTTTCATACACGGGCATGTGTGTGTGTGTGTGTCCACCACCTCTCTGCACAACTCCACAGACGTTTCACTCTACCTTCTCCTCTGCATGATATTCGCCCTATCTATGCGTCTCTCTCTTTCTCCTTTTCACTCCTCTTTCTTAATGTGGTTTGGTGTGTGTGTGTGTGTGTGTGTGTGTGTGTGTGAACAGGGGCATGTCACTGTCTTTCACTTGTTCGTTCCCTCTGTTTTTCTCCCCTTGCCCTCCAACTTCCTTTCTTCCCTGTTCTTGCAAGGTGTCAGTCCCAGCATGTTTGTGGGTTGGAGTTAGATTAGTTCTGCAGTCTTCTGGCATGTAGCCTAAGTTGTGTTGGTTTGTGTGTGTGTGTGTGTGTGTGTGTGTGTGCGTGTGTGTTGTGCGCGCGCGTGCGTGCGTGCGTGTGTGTGCATGTGTGCGTGTGAGACAGAGAGGGCAGGAGAGAGAGAGAGAGAGAGAGAGAGAGAGAGAGTCTGTGTGTGTGTGTGTGTGTTAGGCTAGTTGTGTGTAAGGCTATCTTTGTCCATCTCATATTGTTTTTCGGGGTATCATGTTTGTGGATGAAATGATTAAGCAAAGATTGAGAGTACAATAAATTCTGCTGAGATCTAAGATATCTGCCTATGTCTAGCTGTTTCATTGTGGAGTAGTGTGTGTGTGTGTTTGTGTTAAGGATGGGGGGGGGGGGGGGGTTCTGCCTTTGCTTTATTTAGAGCACCCAGGGACCCAAAGTCCCTTCTCTTCAGCCAGAGGTGAAAGACCTTTCTCTCTCTCTGCCTCTCTCCCTCTCTCTCTGTGCCCCCCCCCTCTCTCTCTCTCTGCCTCTCTCCCCTCTCTCTCTGAGCCCCCCCCCTCTCTCTCTGCCTCTCTCCCTCTCTCTCTGAGCCCCCCCCCCCCCCCCCCCTCTCTCTCTCTCTCTCTCTCTCTCTGCATCTCTCTCTTTCTCTCCATCTCTCTCTGGTGATGTGGAATACTGCTGCCAGATTACCATAGCATTTACCATGTCATTAGCATCTCATTACTGTGCCACAGCTTGTGTTGGTGTCGGTGGACACGCTATCAACTCATCTGGAGACACACCCCCCCACCCCCCCACACACACACACACACACGTCCACCCGTTTCGCCCCCACCTCTCAACCCTTCACAGCTCTTTTGCTTTCACTCTGTCTGTCTCTCTCATTCATTCCTCTTTTCTCCCCCTCTCTCTCTCTCTCTGCCTTCATCTGTCGCACTTTCTCCAGTTCCTCCAGTTTAATCGTTCTGTGTCCCTCCATCACCCAGAATGACTCTCACTCTTTTCTCTTTTCATTCTTTCCTTCTTACTCTGTCTCTTCTTGTCCATCTCTGTTCCCCTATCCTTAAGATCTTTACATTCTTTATTTCCACATTATAGTACATTGTATATTGATTTTAAGTATAGCCTATTATGAATGCAGACAGTGTTTGTGAATTATCAATACAAGTTCACATGTTTACAATATCAATAAAAGTTTACAATATCAATAAAAGTTTACATGCTTGCAAAGTTTACAATCATGTTGAACTCTTCTGCACATTTGATGATGGTAATGGAGATGATGATGATGATGATGATGATGGTGACGATGATGATGATGATTGATTGAAGTTGATTTGGTTATGCTGAATGTTGTGAGGGTGAAAAACATTCCAATTAATCACAAGTCATCTTTTCTTTTCTTTTTTTTCAATTTAGTGTTGCAAGTGGTTGCCAGTCTCTCTTGCTCTTAGTCAGTTGTACGCAGCTCCTTGGTGGAACAGGAGGGTGTTTCTTTCTGGTTATTTTAGATCCTTAAGGACTCAACAGCACTCTTATTTCCTCCTCCGTCTGAAGGAGTGGACCGCACTCAACTGTTGTTTCTTTTTTGTCCCTTTTTTGTCTCGTCATTTTGATCATTTGGTCTGTTTTCTTGCTGTTGGAACATTTAACTGTTTTCTAAACTGCTACATCTCTTTGATCTCTTTCAACACCACCTTCCCTCCCTCCCTCTCTCCCTCCCTCCTCTTCCTCCACTTCCTCTGAAGTCCTCAGTGTGTGGATTTAAGAGTTCTAGCGATTTTATTTTTGTAAATCGTAATAATCATTATGAACCAGACCAGCGCTCGCCTCTGCCAGAGCAGTTGTCCTACATGTTCAGTTCAATTTCCTTACAGTGTGTTTCATTTAACCAGCCATTTAACAGGCCACTGCTCTCCAGAAATAACGAGCAGACATCCACCCAGACACTATGAGAGGTTCTGAAGTGCCGGATGCTTTGTGCTTGGATGGGATCTAGAGTGAGACTAAATGTTTTCTTTGTTTTATTGTTATTGTTGGTAGAGGGCTAGTCTTTTGCATGTAGAAAATACACTTCAGAATCAACTGAATGAGAGACCACATAGGGCTTGTAGACAGACATGGGGGGGGGGGGGGGGGGGGGGGGGGGGCATACTAAGTCCAGTTTGTTACAGATGTTCGGGGCAGCCGTGGCCTACTGGTTAGCACTTGGGACTTGTAACCGGAGGGTTGCCGGTTCAAACCCCGACCAGTGGGCTGCGGCTGAAGTGCCCTTGAGCAAGGCACCTAACCCCTCACTCCCCGAGCGCCGCTGTTGTTGCAGGCAGCTCACTGCGCCGGGATTAGTGTGTGCTTCACCTCACTGTGTGTTCACTGTGTGCTGAGTGTGTTTCACTAATTCACGGATTGGGATAAATGCAGAGACTAAATTTCCCTCACGGGATCAAAAGAGTATATACTTATACTTATACTTATGTTTGCCAGTTATTCATGCATATTTTTGTCAAAAAAAAGTTCATGCTCTGGACACGATGTAAGCCCCATGCCATCAATTTGTATGTAAATTTGTAATGCCACTTTCGTGAGAGTTATTTACTTTTTTGAGATCTTCACTCAAGATTTTGACTTCTTTATGTTCTTTATGTCAGTATCTAGAGATAATAAATAAGATAATCTTGAGATAGTAAAATAATTAATTTGATAGATTTAGGAAAATGATCTATTGTGATTCATGTATGTGATAAAGGAATGAGCAGCTCTTGCCTAGTATCTAAATTACTAGCCGATTTCTTAAGGTTTGATGGCTGTTGAAATTGTTTGCCTTACCGGTATATAATATGTAATAACTGCATCCAACGTTTTCAAATATTACAACCTGTTTAAAAGAAGGCTGTTTGGTAGGCTTTGCATAGGTCCAGACCCTAGTCATACATCAGCCACATATAAGCTAGCATGCTTTTACTTTTAGAATAAAAACAATCAAAGGTTCAACAAGGTATGTTTTATTTTAGCCACATTGTCTCTTCCAAGGTGTCTTTGGCCATTTAGGCTTGTCCAACAGTAAGCTCACATGGATTGAAATGTGGGTAGGCTTTACTCTCTGTCTTATTCTTTATATATCAGTTCATCTAGATATCAAATTAATTATGTTGGTGTCTCGGGAAAATAAAGTTTTGTAATCTCGAGATCGAGATATAAATAAGAGAAGATCTAAAGAAAAGAGGACTCTAAAAAAATGTGCAGTGCTAGAGTTATGATGTCCTAAATTGAGCATTGTTGTTGGAGGATTGTTAGAGCCTGCTAAAATAGACAGAAATGCTGTAACAATATTGTTGTGACTGTGTTATTTATTGGTTGTTATGCAACACTGGTGCAAAAGAACTGAAAAGATAAGAAACAAACCACAGCAGGTTGCATTGAGGTTCAGAGTTCACAACAGTGTATTGAGCATTGTTTACTGTGGGAACAAGTTAGACATTGTTTATACTGTGGGGACAACTGTCTCTGGTGCTTTTGCAGAAAATGTGACAAGAAAATATGGTTGTTGCCAGGTAGACTCTCTGGAAATTGTCACTTGAGTTTTGTTTTTTGAAATGTGTGTCAAAATGTTGGTGTGTAAACAAAACAAATTTTGACAAGCGGCAGGCCTGTAAACCAGTGGGTGTGTGGGTGTGTGGATGCGTAGGCCCAAAAACAACGAAACGAAGCTGGCATCTGATGGACTGATAGGCTCGGACTTGGGGAGCTCAATGTGTCCCCCAGCCAGGCGAGACTGATGAGTGGAGAGAGTTACACTGGATACCCTCTCGTTATCTCTGACATGTGTCATCCTTCCTGACACTGCCACTAGTCAGGCCTGAAATCCCTTTCTCCAGCGAGCGCGCGGACAGAAAATACTGTCCTTTTACCCATGAAAGGCTTAGCAGTGGAACTGCCCTAACACCACTTAGCCCCAGTACTGCCCTCGGTTGGTCTCATTTTGATGGGTTTGAGGGGCTTTGACCCACCCCCCTCTCTGGACCCAGCAGTCATGAATTGATGGACACATCAGGTGACAGAGATAAATAGATTAAACCTAAATTGACTTTTGTGTATGTGTGTGTGTGTGTGTGTGTGTGTGTGTGTGTGTGTGTGTGTGTGTGTGTGAGACAATGGGAACATGGGAAAAGAACTAGACTACAGAACTAGAGGAAGGCTGTAGACAGGTACAGGTGCCTTACGCAATACCTGCAGAGAGGTGCCATGTGGAGTTCTGTAGGCTTTGAGTTGCCTCGAACACAGCCACATGCCACTCTTCTACTTCCTTGCATTGCATTTAATACAGTGCCACACATGGCAGGAAGTGGTATTACAAGAGAGCCGTAACAATGCTAGTTGGTTTGCATGCTAACTTCAGTAGATATCTCAGCACAGAGCGGAGGCATTTTTGACAAAAGATATTTTTGACATATTGTCAAAACACTTGTTTCTTCACATTCTGTTGATGTTTCAAGGTCATTTTTAATAACTTTCTCTAAAAAAAAAACCTTCTACAAGCCAGACCAATTCAGCCCCCCCCCCCCCCCCCCCCTAAAAAGAAAAAAATCAACCCAAACCTCACAGTCATGTGTAAGTCAACTTCCTTCTGAAACACACACAAACACATGCGGACACCCATACACAGGCGGAGGGGATTTCGGTGTGTGCTGAAACAGAGGTAGAGAGAATTGCAGAGAAAATATATAAGGTCAGCTTCTGGCTACACAACACATACACACACACACACACACACACACACACATGTGCAGGCACACATACAACCACACACA
>NC_055966.1:26029167-26031667 GCF_018492685.1 Alosa sapidissima | reverse complement strand
CAGTAATTAAGACTGTAAAACCAGCCATCATGTCTCTCTTCAGCCACCGTAGATTCACCCGTGACTGCCAACAGTCCACTTCGGCATTCAAGACATGACACAAGACACAACACAAGATGATTAAAAGCAACTTGTTTTTCTAAATCTGTCAGGGGTGAGAAGTTTTCTTGTTGATTTCTCCGTTAAGTAGATCTTCTTCTCTCATCTGAGGAGAGTGCGGTGCCAATCCTGTCCATTCTGAGGGCAGTGGTGTGTGTGTGTGTGTGTGTGTGTGTGTGTGTGTGTGTGTGTGTGTGTGTGTGTGTGTGTGTGTGTGGTAAAAATCATTACCAGTCTGAGGGTAGTGATGTGTGTGAGTGTGTGGTGTGAATCCTTACCAGTCAGAGAAGAGTGTGGTGAGTGTGTGTGTGTGTGTGAATCCTCAGAAAAGAGAGTGGTACTGTATGTGTGGTTTGTTTGCGTGTGTTTGTGTGTGTATGTCTGTTCAATAAATGCTGACTGAGAAGGCTAAAAGTCCATATTTCTATCTTGCAGATTGCCGTTGTTTTACTTCTCTCTGTCTCTCTCTGTCTCTGTCTCATTTAGTCTCTCCCACTCACTGCCATCACCGTTTTGAACGATGACGCTATAGTATACAAAAATGAACAATATTAGAATTAATGTTTGCATTAATAAACACTAGTGCAATGAATGTAGAGAGAAATGACTGAGTGCAGTGTGTGTGTGTGTGTGTGTGTGTGTGTGTGTGTGTGTGTGTGTGTGTGTGTGTGTCCTGTGCTGGATGACTGTGGTAATTGTTTCTATTGTCAGAGGCCAGCGCTATGATTAGTGTTGGGTCTCATTGATGATCTGATCAGGTTGGTCTGGCTGTTGGTCTGTGTGTGTGTGTGTGTGTCCATGTGTGTGTGTGTGTGTGTGTGTGTGTGTAGCGGTGCACCAGCACACCAGCACAGGAGAGCGTGTGACTGAAGCCCCAGATAATTGATGGTGACAGGCCTCCAGTGGCCTTAATTGCTGCCCATGAGTTAGATTACCTTCTCAACTGCCTTCATTAGCGCCCTAAGATCCATACCAGCAGAAACCCTCACACTGCCTCATATTGTCCTGTGACAAGGAGTTTGTTTATTTGTTTGGCTGTGTGTAGGGGTGTGTGTGTGTGTGTGTGTGTGTGTGTGTGTGTGTGTGTGTGTGTGTGTGTGAGAGAGAGTTAGAGCTGAAGTGTAGCTTATATTGTATTCTCCTGGGTAATAATGTGTTACAATGTTTGTTTGTTATTAGAGGCAGAGACAAGCTGTAGAGATTGTTACTGTGTGTGAATTTTTCTATTTATTTATTTATTTGTTTGTTTGTTTGTGTGTGTTTGTGTGTGTATGTCTGTTCATACTTCTGTACATGTATGTGTGTGTGTGTGTGTGTGTGTGTGTGTGTGTGTGTGTTTGTTTGTGTGTTTGTGTGTGCGCGCGCGCATGTGTGCATGTGTGCATGTGTGCTGTATTAGCTTAGACCACAATGCCCAGCCCCTGGCTGCACGATTGTGTGTGTGTGTGTGTGTGTGTGTGTGTGTTGGCAATGTCAGTGTCATTGTCAGTGCCTGCTCTTTGTAGGGCTCCAGTCTGAACCTTGAGGACTGGAAATATATTTTTAAACTTTTTCTCATGTAGGGAGCACAGACAGGTCTCTCTGTCTGCATGTCCTCTGCTGATTACTCAGAGAGGCATGCAACCACTTGTGTATGAATGGATGCTGTATGTGTATATGTTTATGTGCATGCATTTGTGTGTGTGTGTGTCTGTGTCTGTGTGTGAGTTAGGGATGAGTCGCGATCTTCGAATATTCGAATAGTCGAACTGTGTGCGAAATTCGACTTTTTGAATATCGTTATTTTCGCGCAGTTCCAATGTATTAGGCTATAGGCTACATAATTCACGCCGCGCAAACTGTCACAGATCGCGCAGCAGGGTATTTCCCTATCGCTAACATGAGTGAGGTTACTACCCGATCTAGGCTACCTGGGTTGTGTAGGCTACATAGTAAACAAACAGAAGAAGAGCATTGTCATGATCTCGTGACTGTAAACTATGCAGAACCAAATTCTTGCAATACTGCCAAAACATATGCCAACCAATGAACGCTTAGTCGCTTAACCCATGACATAGTGGAATGCCTAGAAGAACTAGAAGAGATATCCCCACCTGGCAAAGTTAGCAATCTCCTACTTGAGTGTGCCTGTGACTTCTGTGCCATCCGAGCGGGTGTTCTCCGCAGTACAACTGGACTACCGGTAGGGTCATTCCACGTCAGTTCAACCAGGGCCCACGCACTTAGGTCTCAAAAAAGACTGAAAAAATTACCAGGTGTACCTATGTTACCCAGGAGACACACTGTAAATTTCTCTTATGTAAGATCAATACTTTCCAAGATACAGCCAGTTTTATAGGGGGAGGGGGTGTCGATTTTGCTCGGCCTCTTTTTTTTGTCAAAGTTCACAAGCCCACAGCGC
>NC_055966.1:26014167-26024167 GCF_018492685.1 Alosa sapidissima | reverse complement strand
GAGAATGAGAATAAGAGCGCAAGCAAGCACGCAACCACCAAGGATTAGAACACAAGGATAAGATTTGAAGGTCATGGACATACATCTTTCTTTCGAAAACAGAAAGGGTGAGGCAAGGTAGGCTAGAGAGATACATTGCTGGTCAAAACGTTAGCGTAAGAACTGGTTTATAATGCTGAATGAAGCACAAAGCTTTACTAAAGCACATCCACTGTTTAAAGTCACAAACACAACGAACTGTAACTTTTATGCATGCGCGAACCTATACATAGGATGTGTAGTCTGTGCCATAACATTTATTCCTGCAGGCTGCCCGTTTTGGCTGTCATACTTTTAAATGGCTTCGCAAGAAGTAGGCCTACATAGACCATAACTTACTGTCATCTTCTTTAAGAACTTTTCCCAATATTTCCCATAGCCTATTTCACTTTTCCTGAAGGGGTGTCTATTATTTTTAACTCACGTCTTCAGCTTCTTTACTGTTGACTTTACTGTATTGATGCCAGCCTTCTCGTGATATTTTAAGTAGGCCTAGGCCTATTTGTAGAAAATATATATTTAATTAATTTTAACTGACCCGCCCGCAAATGACCCGAATATCATTAAAATATTTTGTTTATGACTCATAACCGCAGGTGACCGCGGTCATCCGCTGGCGACCGCTTAATTTCGGGCAGACCGCGCAACACTGGTTGGTTTGCCTATACCTTTCAACCAGTCCATCGTAATAGTGCCATAATGGTTTACATTTGGAGGTGATTTGGGGAGTAGGTAGGTGTGGTATACGTTTCAACGAGTCCTTGGCAACCATATGGACCTCTGTACCAATGAGATTGCAGGTTGTCCTGGCGACCGCGGGCACAGCGTGGCTGCCCACCCGCCTGCCTGTCCGCCTCAGGTGATGGCAGCCTTCAGACACTTCATTAGTTCCATCAGCAGCTCTCCTGTCTAGCTGTGGCACAACACCCTGCTGCCTCGCCGACTCTCTGTGTGCCTGCTTACCCATCAGCACTATAAACCGCTGGGATGCCCATATGTGTGTGAGTGTGTGTGTGTGTGTGTGTGTGTGTGTGTGAGTGTGTGTGTTTCCTGTGCTTGTGTCGATTATAAGAACCACTGCAAAATGAGTGTGTGTTTCCAGTGTACATGTGGCTGTGCAGGTGTGTGCTACATGTACATGTGTGTATTTAGAGATCTTAGAACTACTGGGGCTGGTCAGCTGGTCGTCCCCAGAGTCAAAACCACACATTCAGCCAGTATTCCGCCCCCCATTGGAACCTCCTCTCCATGGAGATCAGATCAGCTCCAACGGTAGCCTGTTTTAAAAAGAGACTTAAAACTGCAGTACTCTTTTCTACTGCCTTTAATTAATCAGTTGATGTTTTAATACTCCGTATGGTTGGTTTTATAGTCATATGTTTATTTATTCCTTTTAATTGACTTCATTTTATTTTATTATTTTTATTATATTCTTTTATATTCCTTTGGTTACTTGGGCTAATTCCATTTTATTTCTTTGTTCTGTCTATGTAAAGCACATTGAATGAAGATTGTGTATGATAATGTGCTATACAAATAAATTTGACTTTGACTTTGACTTTGACATGTATGATTTAACATAAACTGTGCTGCAAGCATTTGTACATAGACCAGAATAAGCCCTCAGTATTTGTGTATGTGATTATGTGTCAGTATTCGTGTTTGAGATTATGTGTGTGTGTTACTGTGTTTGTGTGTGTTTATGTGTTTGTTTGTGTGTGTGTGTGTGTGTGTGTATGTGTGTGTGTGTATGTATATATGTGTGTGTGTGTGTGTGTGTGTGTGTGTGTGTGTGTGTGTGTGTGTGTGTGTGTGTGTGTGTGTGTGTGTGTGTGTGTGTGTGTGTGTATCTGTGTGTGTAACCACTCCTGTTTTCTACTCTCTAGGTTGGGGATCTGGAGGCTCATTTCACTCTGAGGGACGACCTACAGCGTTCCGACAGATCCGCCCTAGAGAGTGCCCTGGCCCTGACCTCAGGGGTGAGTGTGACGTGAGTGTGAGTGTGTGTGTGAGTGTGAGTGTGTGTGCGTGTGCATGTGCGTACACGTGCGGGTGCATGTGCGAGAAAGAGAGGGATTCAGGGGCATAACTAGAGAGAATGGGATGTTGATCTGAAGATGTTTGATCTGAAGGAAACATTCTCTGTTGGTGAGCTGAGCAGAGGTAGGTTTGGAACAGGACTAACAGATAACTTTTCTGCTTTCTGCATCCCCATTAATGGACTTTTCTTCTGGAAATCGGTGGATTCAGATGAAGCATTTAAAGTTTATGCATATATTTATGTGAATATGTGTGTGTTTGCTTGTGTGTGTATGAATGTGGATACACACTCTCTCTCTCTCTCTCTCTCTCTGTTTCTCCCCTGTGGAGAGTTATCTAACCCCCCCCCCCCCACGACACACACATAAAAATATACATTTTTTATAGCCTATAATTTAGTATGCAAATTATTTCTTTTAAAATATGAATTGCTTAAAAATACTGCTAATTTACTGTTGTTTAACAAATGTACTGTCGCTTTAAGACAGTCGCTTTAATTCACGTTTATTTCTCAATGATCTTCAGCCTGCTCCGCTGTGGCTAGCGCTGTACCTACAGCTGGGCCCTCTCACAGTTTTTAAATGGTCAGTAGTGGGAACTACTGTTGCCTTCATGATTTCCAAGTTTCTTATGGACCCTTTCAACAAGGTAAACAAAAACAATGCTTGAACATTCTATTTGGGCCCCAATCTACTTCCTCTGCATTAAGATAACATATGGAAGTCTTGTGGGGCCAACTATGATGCTGATAATGGAACTCTCTTGAAAGGGTCCATAAGAAGGAGATATCAATTATAAACAATGACAAGCCAGAACCTGCGGCTCTCTCTCCCTCTCGTGAGTGCAGACGCGTTCCCAATTAAATGGATCGCATAATGTTCAGTGACCAACAAGATAACTAAGAGTTAACTTAGTTTAACATGATGTTATCTCTATTTAGCATGATGTTTTGACATTAACATTGTAAACGTTCTCTAAGGAGAGTGAAAAGCAGTTTGCAGTAAAGCTAACCAACGTCATCTCTATCGCAGGAAAAAAAGCGAGCAGCCTGATAACCAAATGAAATGCTCGGCGGGCCGGATGAAAGTGCTTGGCGGGCCGGATCCGGCCCGCGGGCCGCAGTTTTCCCACCCCTGTTCTACACCCTCTGTCTTCTACACCCTCTGTCTTCTACACCCTCTCCACACTCACACTCTCTCCTGATGTCATGTAACCAGCCATTTAAAACGAAAAAAGGAAACTCCCTCTCTGTGCTTGGGAGGTTCGCCTGAACAAAGCCAAACAAATAAAACAAGCAAACAAAATAATCACAAGGGTGTTTATCCTGTGGGAGTTGTTTTCAAGAAAATACAATGAACTGATGAATTGAAAATATTAGGGAGAAGACTCATATGGTGGGCTGATGAAATGCGAATGTTCAATAAATCAACTCGGCACATTCACAACAAGCTCACACTGTGGTGGGATCTTTAATTGCATTCCACATGTTTATGCAAATGAGAGAGTTTCTGTTATTTTTTGGGGAGCATTTTAAACGAGGCTGATACTGATTAGAGAGAGAGAGAAGGAGGGGGGAGAGGGGGAAAGAGAGGGATGGAAGGAGGGAGAATGGTGGTGATGTTTGGTGTGGGTGTGGATTGGCGTGTGTGCAACCTTTGTGACTGGCTTTGAATCTCTGGGTATTCCACTGGGCAGTGGCACTGAACTGTTTTTTTTTCTCTACACACATGCACACACACATACACACACACCAGCCGTGAATCTCCCCCAGAACCCTTGGAGCATACTGGCTCTGCGCTGGGAGGCGTTTCCAGGGCAACAGTCACCCATGGCGAGGTCCAGTGATTTTTGAGAGAGGGGGAGCTGCCAAGCGTGTCGCCCCCCTGCCACCCAGGCCAGGTCCTGTGCCCCCCACTCTCTGTGCTCTGCCACCCCCCAAACACACACACGCACACACACACACACACACACACACACACACACACACACACACACACACACACACACACACACACACACACACACACACACTCCTACTCTCCCATGAACAGCGGCAGCAGCAGGCAAGCCTCATCAGGCCTGATTAATCGCCATCATTTACTGCCATCTCCCAGGGCCCCTGTGTGTTTAGAGAAATATCACATTGGACTGCCTGGGTAGTAATAATAATATCCATTCAGGGAAGAGTGGAGTTATATACCATGCAGTGGAGCGCTATTAGGGGTCCTGTTCGTGGTTGCTTAAGTCACTGGCCTTTTAGAAAGTAGCTCCATGTCTGTTAGTGGATAGTCTCATCAGATCAAACCAGGTCAATCAGGAGTATCTGGAAAATGGAATATTATATTGTTGATCTGCTTCCCTGTGTCATCGTGGGTTTATTTCTTAGCCTAATGAGCCATACACTATTCCAGCCAATCAACTCTTTGATGGATAGACTGTTGAACTGAAATAGGACTCATAGACTGTGCCTTTAAGTCACTGTGGCTTTTTTATTTTTTTAAAAGCAGGCAAGTTGCATATGAAATCTATTCCATGGGGGTGATGGTGGTTAAAAAAATCTCCATTGTACAACAATAGTCTCCCCCATGTTCATTAAAAAAAGAAGTCTATCAACTGCAGGCAAGGAGCATGTGAAGTCGTCTATTCCCTGACTGTATGATTGTGTGAGGCTTTTTAGGGTGCCTACAAGCACTAATGTGTGAATGAAACATACTACCCAGATCTTTATCAAATGTTTGCATAATATTACTGAATATGCATGGGGTGGGGGCTGAAGGTGACAAAAATGCAGTGTACTGCACACGGCTGTCTCTCCCGAGTTCCTCGATTTGATTATGTGTTTATACGGACACACAAGTAATCTATTATTGAATTAGGTTCTTTAGTACGTTGAGCTGAGTGTGTCAGTGCTTTGAGTATTTGCAGTTTTATGTTCCATTCTGAGCCTGCTAATGAAGGCTCAGAGTAACATTATTACATATCCCTCAACCCCGAAGGCTGTTGGACTGGCACGTAGGTGTATCAATGTAATAGAATTCATTTAATTGCCCTGTGTGTGTGTGTGTGTGTGTGTGTGTGTGTGTGTGTGTGTGTGTGTGTGTGTGTGTGTGTGTGTGTGTGTTTCTGCCTTTAAGAGAGTCAATACTGTAATAGGGTTAGGGAACACTTTCTCAGGAGCAGTGTTTGGGACAAACACAATTAGCGCGCTACCTGGCACGCTGCCAAGACAAGCGCGTGCAAACACCCACCGAGCTGCGGCTGTCTCGCTAGCGCTCAGTAAACACTATTGATGGGTGTCCATTACCTGGCACATCAGGCCCTCCTCGTCTATCCAAGTTATTTCAGGTGTCCTATAAAAACGAGGATATCTGTGTTCACCATCGCCTGTAATGGTACATTAACATGCATTCATTTTAGCAGATGCTTTTTATCCACAGAGGCTTGCAGTGCTTTAATTAGCTGCCTACGTGTGGGAATTGATCACATGATCTTGGTGTTGGTCGCACCTTGCTCCACTATGCTTTTATCAGCTATAACTGTTTGCTTTTGTTAATGTAAAGCACATTGAATGACCTCTGTGTATGAAATGCGCTATGTAAATAAAGTTGACTTGACTTGACTACTCTTCTCCGTTTCTCCGCCAGTTGAGCTACAAGAATTCAAAACACACGGGACCGTCGTGTTAAAGCCAAGATGGGCAATGAACAAAAAAAGAAAGAAAAAAAAGAAAATAATACATTTAATACCAGGAGACACTTTGCTTGATGTTTGACTTTACTCAAATTAGGGCCAAACATGTTTGTGGTTTCCTAGCTGATTTCTGGTTATTGATTTGCTAAATTGACTGGTTGATTTCCTGGTTGTTGGTCACTGATTCTTTGTTGGTTGTTTGACTAAAGAGGTCTATGATGTAGAGAGAACTGTGTGCAAGTGCATGCCGATGTACACACTATCTGCAGCGGAGGCCTCTATGCAGCTCAGCTGTTCTATGGGTTCTGTGGGTTCTGTCCAATTCTATGTCATGTTACATTTACATGTATTCATTTAGCAGATGATTTATTCCAAAGCCACTTACAGTAAGAGATTAACATTCAGGCTACAGTACAGAGGAGACCTTAGTTAGGAATTACTATTGCATCTACTAGAACAGGGGTCTCCAACAGGTAGCTCGCGAGCTACCAGTAGCTCCCCGTCTGTTTCTAAGTAGTTCTCCAAAAGGTTTGAGGAGGAAGATGTTCATAAATCTGATAACCCAGTCACTTGGAAACATGTTAAAAAATTCCTATAAAATCACATTCACAGTCTACAAAGAGAGCAGTACAGGTGAATGAGTTGAAAGGAACCTTTAAAAAGCATACAAATCTTATTCAGCAGTTTTAGGTGGAGATCAGCTATATGAATACATGGCATGCTACTACTAACATGAAAGCTCTCGGCCATGTCCATTTTGTCAAAGTAGCCCTCAGAAGATAAAAAGGTTGGAGACCCTTGTACTAGAGGATAAGAGTGCCGACATTATAAGTACTAGTCAAAGTGTGATAGAGGGAGTATTCTGATTGTATTATGTTTATGTGAGTTATGCATTGCTATACAATTTAGCAGTTAATACCGGTAAACATTCTGAGAAGCCCTTTGGATTAAGTAACAATTAATGTAATTGTTACTAACTGGTTTAATGAATCTATTTAAACTATTCCAATATTGCAGGTATGTGTGGACTACCATGCTGATAGAAGATGTCACATTTGAAGTTACCATAAGCAGTTTTAAACAATTTCTAATCTTTGACACTTTCTGCCACATTCAGTGCATATCTCCTCACAGTCTGCTAGCCCTCTATTCCATGAGTGCAGTGTTAAAAAGAGAGGGAAAAATAAATGGTTTCCCAAACAAACCTAAATTGTTCTAGCCAATCACTGCAAGGGGGGACGGGGGTTGGGGAGGGGTTTGGTGAGTTAGCTCTCTGATGTTTTGTTGGTGTTTGGTTCTCTGGATATCAACGAACGTGACGTCATCCAGACTCACAGACGGTACCTTTAGTACCTTTAGCAGTATAGAAATGTAGCTGTATGCTGGGGAGAAGCACAGTGCTTATCCGTATGCCATGTTATGCAATGTTGCTGATCAGTGAGTCTGCGTGGGATGTCAAGGTGGAGGGTGCCGCTGAATCACTTTCTCCAGGTTCATGATGTCTCTCTCTCTCTCTCTCTCTCTCTCTCTCTCTCTCTCTCTCTCTCTCTCTCTCTCTCTCTCTCTCTCTCTCTCTCTCTCTCTCTCTGCCCCCCTCTCTGTGATATTAGCTGTTTACAGTGCTACAGCCAAACATACGCACAGCTTCTAGAAGCTTAATGACTTCAGCTTGTCCTAAGCCTCCCAAATGCCAGTGTGTGAGCCTGTGTGTGTGTGTGTGAGAGAGAGAGAGAGAGAGAGAGATGGACTAGAAAGGAAATATATCAATTCAGAGAGAGAGATAGAGAAAGACAGGGAGTTAGAGGAAGAATAGGGAGCCAGTAACAAGAGGGAGCCAGTAACAAAAATGTGTGTGTGTGTGTGTGTGTGTGTGTGTAGGTCTTTTACGCAGGAGGATTTATTGTTTTATTGTGAATTATTGCACCTTTATTGTGGCGCAATGATTTTAGACCGACGGAGGTGGAATTTTGGGGGGGGGGGGGGGGGGGGGGGTAATGCTGCTAAGCTTAAAGACGGGACCATGTCAGTGTAAATGGGCCAGCCTAATATTGCGAAAGGAGTGTGAGACACGACCTAGAAGCTGAGCTGAATGGAGCATGCTACTGTGTTATCAGAACTCAGAAAGACATGACAGCTTTAACATACTGAGCTGAACATCCCTCACTCTGTAGTGGGGAAGTGTCATTTGGAGACATTTGTCATAGTCTACAAGTTGTTGTGATCTTTTTGAGCTCAAGACTGTCAGTTTGTCAGTGACATGATTTGGAGAAAACTGATTTCAGCCTATTTCCGGGTTGCTAGCTAGCTAAGCAAGCAATGGTGAGTTTGTGAGCACAGTTTCAAGGAAATGGTAATGGCTGGCTAAACATGATGGTTGTTATTTAAAACTGACCTTTGAATCTCTTGAAGTGGCTACTTCAAGGATAGAAGTAAAACTTCTTGCTAGTTAACAGTAAGCTGATGTTTCTAGCTTTTTACAAAAGTGATGTAAATGTGTTGTGTCTTCGCTCCCCAAAGCCGACAAGCTATCTGAATGCATGCACTGGTATGGCACTCTGCCTTCTCTCTGTAGATGACTAACAGAATGCATCGCATGATGCTCTTTCTTTTTCTTGTGACTATTATGGGATCTGTGTATAAAAAGGTCCTGTGTGTATGTTTGTGTGCGTGCATGTATGTGTGTCTGTGTGAGTCTGGGTCAGGTATGTAAGGTGTGTTTATCTGTGTGTGTGTGTTGTGTGTTTGTGTCTGGTTGCACGTGTGCGTGTGTGTGTGTGTGTGTGTGTGTGTGTGTGTGTGTGTGTGAGTGTGTGTGCGCACGCGTGCATGTGTGCATGCATGCTTGTGTGTGTGTGTGAGTGTGTGAGTGTGAGAGTGTGTGTGCGCACGCGTGTGTGTGTGTGTGTGTGTGTGTGTGTGTGTGTGTGTGTTTGTTTGTTGTTATTGTCGTCCCAGTGAGGTGCAGGCATGCCGCCAGGTGAAGCTGACCCAGGCGACTTCTCCGCGCACCAACAATCATCCTTTCTGTTAATTACACCATTAATGACATAATTACCCACCACAGCCCCACCGACACACTCTGCCTAAGCTGTGGCATGGGGATCGATGCCAGGATAAGACCACCAACCAACCCACGCCAACGCTGCTGTACATCTTAACTCCACCACCGCTTAAAGGATGGGGAGGGTTGCGGTGAACGGAACGGAACATAAATAATCCCTTACACATAGACTTGATATGATATATAGCCATATGATATACCCACGTGCTGTAGGGGTGTTTGTGGGATACACCGGCCAGTGCTCATGGTGATGGATTTGTTTGTTGTTAGTTAGCCTCCATGTGGTTTGAAGTACAAGTGTGTTTGTGTGTTTGTGTGTTTGTGTGTTTGTGTGTTTGTGTGTGTGTGTGTGTGTGTGTGTCCTCACCTGCATCTCACACTCCACATGGACCTTCAGATGCCCTTCTATTACCCGCCCCCCCAACACACACACACACACACACACACACACACACACACACACACACACACACACACACACACACACACACACAATCCACATGTAAACGGGCAATCAACTTTTTTTAATACGCTGGTAAACTTTAGTTTAACTGAGTTTGAGGACAATAACAATATTATGTAATTATCTTTATTGTGTATATATTCATATTTATAATTTAGATTGTGAAATTAAAACAAAATGAATCACTCTGATTAAATGAAATTGGACGGGTAGCTCACAGTTGCCTGTATTATTAAATAGTATTTTTTTAATGTAGATCAAGACAAAAGTGCTCCTTAATCTCAATGGTTTCTGATGATCTTGTGGGTATTGTAAAATTGAATGTAATGTTAATGTTATGAGCTGGCCTGAAACGTCCTTATCTGCTCACTTCTACTGCCCTTCTCAATACACACACACACACACACACACACACACACACACATAGACACACTCAGTTTGACTCACACAACCACCCACCTCTCTCTCTCTCTCTCTCTCTCTCTCTCTCGTGTCCTATTTGTCCGCCCCTCTGCAGTTGCCCCTGTTGGACCCCCTTTGACAAACATTTTAGAATTTATTGTTCTGTCTTTGTGTGCATGTGTGTGTGTATGTGTGTGTGTAGAGGCACATATATACGTGTTTGTGTGTGTGTGTGTGTATCGTTTTTTTTTTCCTTTTTTCTTAAGACTCCAGTCACATCCGCAATCCCACGGCCTCTCTAAGGA
>NC_055966.1:26006667-26011667 GCF_018492685.1 Alosa sapidissima | reverse complement strand
GTGAAGGGGTGGGGGTGGCGTGTGGGTGTGTCGGGGGGAGGCGGAGGTGGGGGGGGGGGGGGGTTCAGGGGGGGAGTGTGAGGGAGTGATGTACAAGGAGAAGGATGGGGGAGAGATGGAGAGAGAGAGAGAGAGGATGGAGGAGAGGGAGAGTACAGAGAGAATAGTGGAGAGGGGGAAGGGGTTGCCAGTCGAGTTGGACGCATATGTTATCCATTCCATGAGTATGTGTTGTGTTATGAGCCTTTTCCCAAGATATTGAAGCAGGAGAATGTGGCCCCTGTCCAGGGTCCTGAGACACCTTGTAGAGGAGTCAGGCACACTGCAAGAGTGAAGCAGCATCCCCGTCTATGCCAAAGGATGACTGGTGCTGCTATGGGCTTGTGTTGGGTTGACAGCGAGTGCCATATCAAGTGAACGCTATGAGATTGCTAAGCTCTCTTCTACGCCACTTAACACCCTACTACACCACCTACGGCGCAAGCTTATATGTCAGCCTTTCCCCTCTCTGATGGCAGTAAGGTAATGATAGCTACGTTTGCACGCAGGGTGTTTTCTCAGTCGGATTAAAATCATTCCGATTAAAGACGTTGCATATCAGCTGTTTACGTGTCATCGTAATCCTATCCTATCAGGTATTATGTACAAGAGAAGCCATGTGACGTGAGCTCAAAAATACAACTCTATTATCACACACACACACACACACACACACACACACACACACACACACACACAGGTCATGATGAGCGCAGTTATGAGGGAACAGTGGGAGGCTAACGCTTGTTTACTCATAACTCATATTGTGGGTTACTTCGCTTAAGAGAGGGAAGTGCCCACGTGTTAAATGTGTCCATGTAAACCCACCCAATGTCTTTGCCCTTGATGAATAAACCTGCACATTGCTCTTGCTCTGGCTTCAGTTCACCTGTTTGCTTGTGTTCTACTGTTCCATACTGGTCCATCTAGCTGCCTACTGCTGGACCTGCATAACATATAGACCAGAGAGGGTTAAAGCGGAGCTAGTAATCAAGGATCTTTGTATAGACCCTTTCAAGAGAGTTCCATTATCAGCATCATAGTTGGCCCTACAAGGCTTCCGTTTTAACATTCCATATGTTATCTTAATGCAGAGGAAGTAGATTGGGAACCAAATAGAACGTTCAAGCATTGTTTTTGTTTTTATTGTTGAAAGGGTCTATAGACGCTTCACTTCAACACCATTGAGATTGGCCATCCCTTCTTGTCACATATCCGAGCCACACTGGGTGGCCCAACAATCCTTAATGTGAACCGAGTTTCCAGATTATAATCCCAGAAGAAACTACAGTAGACTGTTTGCTGCAGTGGGGTAGAGCCAGGCTCCTATTTCTCTGGTCTTAGTATGTGCTTGGAATGTGTTGTACAGCACTGTCCCTGAAAGGCATTTTATTCTAGTAGTTAAGTGTTATTCTAGTCATCCCTGTGTTGCTGCTCAGTAAATCCTCTCAGTTCTGTGCGAATGATTGCAAATTGGGTAGATTTGGCAGCAATACACACACACACACACACACACACACACACACGCACACGCACGCAGGCAGGCAGCGGTGACAAGCACATTGGCTGTGCGATGCAGGGTAATTGGTCACTGCCAGTTGCATTACCAGTCCTTTGTGTTGGCCGGTGTTGTT
This sequence comes from Alosa sapidissima, assembly GCF_018492685.1. NCBI lineage: Eukaryota > Metazoa > Chordata > Actinopteri > Clupeiformes > Clupeidae > Alosa > Alosa sapidissima. The sequence continues at coordinate 26,009,994 of NC_055966.1, read as the reverse complement.
GTGGCACCTTTGCTTTTAAAACTGTGAAGACTTATAATTGAGTAATGTCTTTTTTGGATGCCCATTGGTTGGGCTGGGTTGGGTGCTGGCCAATAACTGGTTGGCTGGTACATGCTTGTGGGTTTTGGTGATGGTCTGCTAATGGATATACTGTATATGTGAGTGTGTGTGTGTGTGTGTGTGTGTGTGTGTGTGTGTGTGTGTGTGTGTGTGTGTGTGTGTGTGTGTGTGATTTTTTCTGTTGAGTCTGCAGGACCTCTTCACTGGGCCACACAGTGGTGTTGAGCCATTCAACAGCAAGCAATTAGTCAATTATCACAGGCCAGTAAAACAATCAGTGTGGACACATTTTGCAATCTATGTGTGAATTAAAACTTCCTCGTCCATAGTTTTGTAGATGATGAAAATGTGAGGTTTTCCTCTTAGGCTGACACACACATCAATCTAAAACAATTCACACTTGACAAGTAATAGATGAGACGCACGCACACACACCATTTTATTGATATATTAACATACCGTACACACACACACACACACACTCACACACATTTATTTGCACTTACGGACCTGCAAGCTCTTTTACATGCACATCTCTCTCTCTCTCTCTCTCTCACACACACACACACACACACACACACACACACACACACACACACACACACACACACACACACACACACACACACACACACACACACACACACTCAAGCACACACTGGTGTTGCCTTCATCCATGTCATCCATGTCATGTCCATGTTCTGACATGAAAGCAAAGTTGTGGTCATGTATTTCCACCTCCTCAAGTGAAACACACACACACACACACACACACACACACACACACACACACACACACACACACACACACACACACACACAGGAGTATCTCTGTCGTACTGTTCCAGCATGAAAGCATGGCTCCTGTGACATGCTGCCACCCTGCTTGTGAACCCTGTCGTAACTCCAGCTAATTGAGCCTAATTGAAGGGGAAATAAATCACAGAGGCTCTTTATGCCATGAAAGACCTCAGACATGTTTTTCTTCCTCCTTTGGATCCATTTCATTTCTCTCTCTCTCTCTCTCTCTCTCTCTCTCTCTCTCTCTTCTGATTCTCCCTGTCTGCCACTACCCACTAAACCCTTCAGCATTGTGTGTATGTGTTTGTGTGTTTGAGGGACTGTGTACAGAAGTGAAGTGTGTGTATATATATGATGAGTATATGATGGTATGTGGTGTGTGTGTGTGTGTGTGTGTTGTGTGTGTGTGAGCAAGAGAGAGCGTGAGGGAGAGAGAGAGAAAGAGGGTGGACAAAGACAGCAGCACCAGGTTGCCAGGAGGGTCACACAACGGGTAATTTATACCTCCACATCTTTTGGTGGCCAGCGGACATTTATCAGATCAAAAGCCCACAGCCCTGGCTCTCTCTCTCTCAGTTCAGAGAGAGGCCCATGGTCTCTGTGTGTGTATGTCTGTGTGCGGTGTGCATGTGTGTGCGTGTATGTGTGTGTGAGAGAGAGAGTGTGTGTTGGTCTTGTAGGAATTTAGGGTTGTTTTAACACTATCCAATTTTTGTGTGTGAAAGGACTGATTTGTGAAAGGACTGATTTGTGAGCCTGTGAGATTTATGTGTGTTAATTTGCTTCTTCATGTATGCAATATATGTGTGTTTGTGTGTGTGTGTGTGTGTGTGTGTGTGTGTGTGTGTGTGGTGTGTGTGTGTGTTGTGTGTGTGTGTGTGTGTGTGTGTGTGTGTGTGCTATTTCTGAGGGCTTTGAAAAGGATTGGGGCAAGGTTATGAGGTTGGGACGTGTGTGTGTGTGTGTGTGTGTGTGTGTGTGTGTGTGTGTGTGTGTGTGTGTGTGTGTGTGTGCGTGTGCGTTTGTGTGTGTGTGTGTGCATACATGCGCGCGCATGTATGTGTGTAAGCACATGCGTGCGTGCGTGCGTGCGTGTGTGTGTGTGTGTGTGTGTGTGTGTGTCTTTGTCCTGTGTGTGTTTGTGCATCTCTTATCAGGGGTGAAGTGCTTATCCCTTTGAACTGGTGCAGACAGCTAGCCCAACAAAGCCTCAGGTGTGTCCCCCCAGCAGAACAGAGTGACCGATCTGCCTCCCACCCCCTCCAGCAGAACAGAGTGACCGGTCTGCCTCCCACCCCCTCCAGCAGAACAGAGTGACCGGTCTGCCTCCCACCCCCTCCAGCAGAACAGAGTGACCCGGTCTGCCTCCCACCCCCCCCCAGCAGAACAGAGTGACTGGTCTGCCTCCCACCCCCTCCAGACAGACGGGCCCAACTCTGAAGCTCCAACAGGGGCACCCATTAACCCTCAGCGCCTCCACTGCTCTCCCCACCACACTAGCACAACACCGGCACAACATTGGCACAATGCTGGCACAACACTAGCACAACACTAGCACAACACCGGCACAAAATTGGCACAAAATTGGCACAATGTTGGCACAACTCTAGCACAACACCGGCACAAACATTTGCACAACGCTGGCACAACATTGGCACAACATTGGCACAATGCTGGCACAACACTAGCACAACACCGGCACAACATTGGCATAATGCTGGCACAACACTAGCACAACACTGGCACAACATTGGCACAATGCTGGCACAATGCTGGCAACAACGCCGGCACAACATTGGCACAACGCTTGTTCAATTTTTTTTCAGTGTTCACCTGAGGTGCGCTCAAATTTGGTGAACGGAGCCAAATGTTTGAGGCGAAGGCGTTTTCTGATCATAATCAACAGTTTCCTGACAACTCAGTCAAAACAAGTAGCTGTCAAAACCTGGCAAACGAACGATCATTGCAACTTTTCACTATTTCAAATGATTTGACTTATTAACCACTAGAAGTCAAATACTGATTTTTACAGCTGTTGGTTTTCACCAAGTATCCTTTCAACTTGCACTTGCAACATGAATTATGTTTGTTCACCGACTAGGTGAATAGCCTGCTCAAAATTTAATTCCTCTAAATCAGCCCCTCAATAAAATACAGTCTTGTGCTAAACACCATGGCCACCACCACTTTTGGATAATGTCAAATGGTTGCTCCTTTAAAACAATCTCAAGAGAAAGAATGGCCCATCAGTGGTGCCAGGGCTTTACACTGCTGTACCCTCCACAGTTGAGTTCTCTTACTTGAAGATCATTATCTTTTGGTTTCTACTCCCACTAAAAGCAACACGATTTATCGTTAGTTCTTTTACCTTAAAATAATATTATCTTTAAACTCATTTCGCATTTGCTATGCTACAGTGACTTCAAAAACAGAGAATGGAGTCTCTGATATTGCCGAGGCACGCCT
>NC_055966.1:25996667-26001667 GCF_018492685.1 Alosa sapidissima | reverse complement strand
CCCATTCTGAGATGCGGCGAGGAGCTGTGATGAGAGTATGTCTGGGATGGTGAGTCCAGTTGCTTGTGTGATCTTTGTCTTAAGGACACACACACTGTGCAGAAGGAGAGATAGAGAGGGAGGTGTCTGAGCCTGTAGTAGCCTCTCACTGTATACACACACTCTAAACTAAGTGTATGTTTTATATATTGGACATACTGTAGTAAGATGTTCATTCACCACTACACTGTTGTATGTTTGTATATTTATATTTTGTACATTTTTCTGTATGTTTGTTCACTTAGATGTATGACTACCTGTCTGTCTTTTATTATGGTGTGTGCAGTTGCTGGGGTGGATGGTGTATCAATTTGTTGCTGTGATTTTCACTAATTGCCTTGTTAACACCATTCACATGTTTGATCAGGTGATCACCTGAAAGGTATATGTGTAGGGTTTTTTTGTGTCTGATTCACATCTGAGGAAGCGCTTGCCTCGAAACTTCACAGATTTAAAACATATTTGCTGGGGACGGGAGTGGTTGGTGTTCACACTTTCTTTATGTTTATTATTATAAAGCATCCATAGTTCAGATTCCTTGGATGTGCTTGCTGGAAACTTTTCACACTCTAAAGTATGACAGAGCTGAAATGAAACACCATTGTCATTGTAATATGGTTGTACTAAAAATAATATGTCATATCAAACTAAACAAACAAAAACAAAATACATATTGATCAAAACATACGAAATGTTTAAAAAGCCTGGACCTAAAAACAGACAAAACAATATGGACACACCCTCATTTCTACCTTCTTCCGTTTCTTTCTCTCCTGTACTCATCCTCCCATCTCTCTCATTCCCTCTGTCTTTCTCTTTCTCCCCCCCTCCGGTTCTGCGCAGGCTGGCATTAGTGCTGATTTGAAGGGGCTGGATTAGAATGGGCTGGGTCTCTCCGTGATGCTGTCAGGGCCAACTCAGGGGGTCTTTCATCTGTGCAGAGCAGAGAGGCCACTTCAGGTGCAGCCGCCGCCGATTCAGGGGAAAGATAAGAGACGGAGCGAGGGAGGGAAAGAAGGAGGGATAGAGAGAAAAAGGGGGAGGCTGTGGAGAGGCAGGATGATGAGAGGAAGGGAGGGAAAGAAGACAGAAAGAAGGGAGAGAGTAAGAGAGAGAGAGAAAGAGAAAGAGAGAGGGTGTGACTTTGATGCTGTGCACTTGCTTGGGTTTACCTGCTCATCACCTCATTGCCTGAGGAGGGCTGCTGACAAAGCTCCCCTTTAAAACACACGCATACACACACACACACACACACACACACACACACACACACACACACACACACGCACGCGCACACACGCACGCGTCGCACACACACACACACACACACACGCACGCGCGCACACACACACACAAGAATTCACACACACTCACTCGATCTATGAGTGTGTGTTTAGGTGTGCATGTGTGTGTGTAAGAAAGAGAGAGAAAGAGAGAGAGAGAGGTGTTTGTGTGTGTGCATGAGTCTGTGGGTGTTTGTGTGTGTGTGTGTGTGTGTGTGTGTGTGTGTGTGTGTGTGTGTGTGTGTGTGTGTCTGTGTGTGTGTGAGTGTGTGTGTGTGAATTGTTCTGTGTGTGTGTGTGTGTGTGTGTGTGTAAATTCTTGTGTGTGTATGTGTGTGTGTGTGTGTGTGTGTGTGAGAGAGAGAAAGAGAGAGAGACAACCTCAATCCCCCACACACGTTTTCAGCTCTTGTCACTGTTTACTGGTCATTCAGTCATCTCCACTCACTCGATCTATGAGTGTGTGTGTTTAGGTGTGCATGTGTGTGTGTAAGAAAGAGAGAGAGAGAGGTGTTTGTGTGTGTGCATGAGTCTGTGTGTGTGTCTGTGTGTGTGTGTGTGTGTGTGAGTGTGTACAGTATGTGTGTGTGTGTGTGTGAATTTTTCTGTGTGTGTGTGTTTGTGTGTGTGTGTGTGTGATTGTTTCTGTGTGTGTTTGTGTGTAAATTCTTGTGTGTGTGTGTGTGTGTGTGTGTGTGTGTGTGTGTGTGTGTGTGTGTTTTATGTGTGTGTGTTTTATTTTTTCTGTGTGTGTGTGTGTGTTTGTGTGTGTGTGTGTGTGTGTGTGTGTGTGTGTGTGTGTGTGTGTGTGTGTGTGTGTGTGCGCGCGCGTGATCTCACCCCTTCCATGGCCCCGCTCCTGCCTTGTCCTCTGTTCCCCCAGGTGGTTGGTGCTGGCAGGTTCCCCCAGGTGGTTGGTGCTGCTGGACTCTGGCTGCATTCATCTTTGCTCTCTTTTCTTCTGCGGCTACAAAGCAAGCTCTGCTCCCTCGCTCCCTCCCTCTCCCTGCTGACCGCTATTTATCCATTGTGTTTAGTTAAACTCATCTCATCTATCCTCCACTCCTTCTCCTTCTTATTCTCTCTCTCCATCGCTCTCTCTCTCTCTCTCTCATCTCTCTCTTTCTCGCTCTCATCTCTCTTCTCACCATTCTCTCTCATCACTCTCTCTCTCTCTGTCTCTCTCTCTCTTTCTGTCTGTCTCTCTCTCTCTCATCACTCTTGCTCTCTCTGTCTCTTGCTGCTGTCCTTTACTTTTTATCGCTTTTTCTCAATTCTTCCCTCGCTCTCTGTCCCTCACAGTCTCGATCACAGACAACACAAACAGAGAAAATGGTACAAAGACCCCCAGTAAACATTCATTTTAAATATCAAGCGTACTTTAGCCTTACTGAGAGCTGACATTTGGAGTGAAGCATGGTGAGGCTTTGTTCTCTATGTGTGTGTGTGTGTGTGTGTGTGTGCGTGTGTGTGTGTGTGTGTGTGTGTTTGTGTGCGTGTATGTTTTGTAGTGAAAAGGTTGACAGCAGTGCTTCAGAGGCCAACCTCAGTAAGATACTTACCCCCTGCAGAGAAGACAGAGTGCTACACACACACACACACACACACACACACACACACACACACACACTGATTAAAGCTGCTGTTTTCATCCGTTTATGAGAGCCGAAGTTAGTTCCCCATCCTGAGCCTGGCCCAGTCTTTGCTGTGATTCTCTGCTGTAGTTCCCTGTTGTAGTTTCTGCTGCAATTCCCTGCTGTAGTTTCTCCTTTAGTTCTCTGCTGTAGTTCTCTGTTGTAGTTCTCTGCTGTATTTCTCTACTGTAGTTCTCTGCTGTAGTTCTCTGCTGTTGTTCTTTGCTGTAGTTCTCTGTTTTAGTTCTTTGCTGTAGTTCTCTGCTGTAGTTCTCTGTTGTAGTTCTTTGCTGTAGTTCTCTGCTGTAGTTCTTTGCTGTAGTTCTCTGCTGTGGTTCTCTGTTGTAGTTCTTTGCTGTAGTTCTCTGTTGTAGTTCTTTGCTGTAGTTCTCTGCTGTAGTTCTCTGTTGTAGTTCCCTGCTGTAGTTCTCTGCTGTAGTTCTTTGCTGTAGTTCTCTGCTGTGGTTCTCTGCTGTGGTTCTCTAAGAAACAGAGGTGAAGGGCGAAACAGAGATGAGGAGCAGGAGCAGCTTGAGGAACAGCAGTCGAGACAGAGATGAGACACACTCATGCCCAGAATGTACTAAGAAATAATCGCCAGATGCAGACGGTACGTGCGCCATAAAACATGGCATCGTGTGTATGAGCAGACCGCACATGGATGGAAGTGTGTTCTGCCTGCCACTACAGCGCAGAATGGCGAATGGTGCTTTTTGTACTCATGCATATACTGTAGGCCTACATGTATGGCAAGGTCGAGGGAAACGTGGGAGTATCAAGGGGAAACATGGGAGGAGAAAAGTTAATAGTGATTTGGTGTTCTGGCATATGTATGGCAACAGAGCACGTCTGTTTTGCAGTGAAACATTTTTGGTTAAGCAGGTGTTATCCAAATGGTCATAGCCCACGTGCACACATATATTGAATATTTTATTATAATGGAGTAGAACTACTGCTCTACATTATCTCTCAGCTTGTTGACATCGTACTATCATTTATTGTATTATTTCATAATTGATAAGCTTTTGATTCCTTTTAATGTTGTCACTGGTGGACTTTGATTGAATTATACCATTCAGTTGTGGGCTGTGATGGGCGGTGATGAGCTATGTTTACCTGATAAAGTGAAAACGTACAGTAGTAGGCTAAATTCCACGCAGTATGGCAAGGTACCGTGTTCGCTTTCTGTAGCCTAACAGAAAAACACACACATTTGCACTGTCCTCGTACATCAGCCTCTCAGTCAGCTGTATGGGTGGGTGGATGGGTGTATGTATGTATGACTAAAAGGGTACACTGATGGATTGACGAGTAAATAAATGCATAAATGCAAAGATGAACAGATGGATGGATGAATGGATGCATGGACAGTGGATGGACTGATGCATGGATAAGTGGATATAGGCTACTGCAGTAGATGGACTGATACATGGATACGAAGATACAGTATAGGCTACTGCAGTGGATGGACTGATACATGGATAAGTAGATATAGGCTACTGCAGGATGAGTGACCAACAGACAGGTGGACACCTAATTCTGTGCAGGAAAGTTAATGTTTGATTAGCAGAAAAAAAAATAAGTATAAATAAACAAAAGCATGCTCAAAAGACACATCTGACTTATGTAGGAGGGAAAAGCTAATGAAGGAGGGAAAAGCTTACGAGGGAATGGTAGCTGCTTAGCTGGGGACTGAGGCCAATAGGACGGATCCAGCATGTCCAGGCCTAGACCCCAGAGAGTCGACCATATGGGCCTGTCCTAGTTAGTGCCTTGACCTCCTTGACTGGCCAGAGCAGTAGTCTCCGCTCACGGCTAGCATATTCTCATTAGCGTATTGATAGGTATGTGGAGTCTTATGCTTTAGACACGTATGCATAGAGGTGTCTACACACAGGGATGGATTACTGCACGGGCCTACCAGGCCCAGGCCCAGGGGCCCAAGGGGTCAGGGGGCCCTGAAGCCCAAGCCTTTGCATGGAATCATTGCCTCAATATCAACAAAACAGGATGTAGGCTATGAATCTGATTGAATTTAGTATTG
>NC_055966.1:25988157-25991467 GCF_018492685.1 Alosa sapidissima | reverse complement strand
GCACTTTGCGTGTGTGTCTATAATTGAACCCACATTAATATGAGTAAAATCCCATACATTAGCCTGGGTTTATCTCTCATCTTTCCACTGATACTAGCAAGTGATTATGCTAATTATTGTAGCATGATTGTGCACATGATGACGGATAAATACACGCATGAGCATAGAGTATATGTCATCACATTGGTATGTTTTTGTGTTTGCTCATGTGACACTTCCGACTGCATATACAGTAAAAGCATTTCATGTTCTGTTTAGGTCTAAAAATTGAGCTTAAACTATTATATGCACATTGCAGAATACTTTTTGCATGTGGGTTTACTGCTTATACAATATGAATTCTTATTTATAATATTAGTGATTGTGTTGAGTAGGGTGGAGGTTGTGGGGTTGGGGGTGGGTTGGTTGGATGTGGTTGGTTGTGGTTGTTTTAGCAGAGATGACGCCAATGCTGGCCATGTAAAAACCAGCCTGACACGGCTACCGACGGAGTCAGCGCTTTTCCTCTCTCCACACCCTCCCCTAACCCCACCACACCCCCACACACACCCCCAACCCCCTCACCCCCCCCATCACCGCACATCCCTCCCCCCCGCTGTTCAATCCATCCAGTGGCTGTCACTGCAGGGGAGCAGACAATCTATCACGGCATCGGGACGCATTCTCCTCACCTGCGCCGGGCGCTCCTTTAATGAACAGCCAACATGATCCCGCCTGACAAGCAGGAAATGGATGTAATAAAGATTGTTTCTGCATGCTCTTTGCATCCCTGATAAATCACCGTGCCGTGCTGAGCTGTGCTGTGCCGCGCTGTGCCATGGATACCCCAGTCACATGGAAATTTGATTTCACACGGAGAGAGAGGGGAGGGAGAAAGAGAGAAAGGGACAGAGAGAGAGAGGGAGAGGGAGAGAGTGAAGGAGGGACAGGGACATGGAGGAAAAAAACACTTACATACTTTTTCATCTTTTTCATTTGCTTTTAGTCCAAACTAGGGGGAACTGAGCACCGGCACACACACACCACACACATACACACACACATACACGCACACAAAACTCACACACGCACAAATACCTGCTGCACACACATGCACACCACGGTCCCTAAAATCCATCACTAATTTCTCATCAGGCAAAAGAGCAGACGACCGCAACCTTCTCGGGTCCCCTCAGCAGGGCTTAGTTCACCAGACCTTTCTGACCTCACTGACGCACAGTCAGAGCACCGCCCAAACACCTGATCTCACGTACACCTGATGAAAGGATTCAAAAAGAGGAAGGAAAGAGAGAGAGAGAGAGAGAGAGAGAGAGAGGTGGGTGGAGAGAGAGAGAGAGAGAGAGGTGGGTGGAGGGAGGGAGGGAGGGAGAAAGGGATAGGGCTACTCTCTTAGATCGCCATCCAAACAACCGACCTCACAAACAACAGATGAAGGGATGAACAAACAGAGAGGTGGTGAATAAGGGAATAAGAGAAGGGAGGAGAAGGGAATAGAGTGAAATAAGGCACTCCTGGATTGAGAGGCAGAGGTTAGGGCAAGGGAGAGAGAGAGCGAGGGAGAGAGAAAGACAGAGAGAGTGAGAGAGGCAAATAAAATAGGGGTGTGACCCAGTGAGAGAGAGAGAGAGAGAAGTAGATTAAATACTGTAGGTGAAACAGAAAGAGAGAGAGAGAGGGATAGGGAGAGAAAGAGAGAGAGGTGGGTAAAGGGGTCACAACATGGAGAGGGGGATAAAGAAAGTGGTGGAAGGAATGGGGGTGGAGGAGAGTGATGGAGAAAGGGGAAGAGAGAGAGAGAGGGAGAGAGAGAGGGAGAGAGAGATGCAGATCTCAGGGTAATTTATGGTTTAATCTAATGCGGCCCAGGCATGTTGTAACTCTACAGAAGGAGAGTGTAAGAGAGGGAGACAGAGAGGGCAGGGAAAGCAAGAGGGGGCAAGCAATGAAAGGGCGAGAGAAAGAAAGAAATAGAGGTGAAGGAGAAGGTGAGAGAGGAGAGAGAGAGAGAGAGAGATGGAGGGAAAGAGAGAGAGATGGAAAGAGGGCAAAGCATTAACCCTTTTGTAGGGAGATGGGGAGGGGAGTGGTGTTTTATTGCACTGTTGTCTGGCCTTGTAAAGCTTTCATCCATTTTGTAGAGGTGGTGGCCAGCATCCAGAGCTTACCTTAGCATGCTAACCAGACTAGGTAGCCCACCCACTGTATACTAATCAGGACTAGCTATTTTACCTTATCTTGTTTTAAGTGTATTTCCTTATGTCAACCAGGCTAACTAAACTAGCGGTGTTACTGTTATCAGGCTTGCTGACCTGTGTACCTGCTAATAGGGTTTCTGCTTAAATAGGCTAACCTCTCACCTTAAATTGGATGCTAATTCACCACACGTAAATTGATACACATGTGATACCCTCTCTCTGAGACGAGCATATGTACATGTACACACACATAAACACACACACACACACACACACACACACACACACACACACAAACACATGCAAAATGGGCAGAGATTATGAGGGGATGGCATAATTCAGTTCTAGTCCTAGTGGTTTAGGTTAAAATGAACAGAAGGGCAGACAGTGTGTATGAGAGAGAGATAGAAAATGTGTGTGTGTGTGTGTGTGTGTGTTCTTTTGACTCCGGTGTCAGTCCTGTTCCAAGAAGTGCATTAGTGAAATAAATAAAGTAGTTGCACAATGACATGCCAAATGACAGCAGTATCAGCTCCTTGCTAAATGTGTGTGTGTGTATGTGTTAGTGTGCGCGCGTGTGTGTGTGTGTGTTTTTTTCATGTGACTGACTATTGGATGGGTGTGTTGCTCAGGTGGTGTGGGAGACAGCTGGCACACCCATTACAATGTGCCCCCCCCTCCCCCTCCCCCCTCCCCCCAACACACGCACACACACCCTCCTCACTCACACTCACACGCGTGGCCCCCTCTGCCCACTCCTGATTTGGGCAGTCGGCGGGCGTTAGTGGCGGCGGGTAGCGGCCGTGCTCATTTGCATGACATAAGATGGAGATGGAGGCCTTATTTACGGCAGCTGAAATGGAGTGCATTATTAAGGCCAGGGCCACGGCGCAGGCGGAGGTGGTGGTGGTGGGGGTGATGGTGGTGGGGGTGGTGGTGGTGGAGGTGGTGGAGGAGGTGATGGAGGTGGTGGGGGTGGTGGTGTGGAAGTGAGGGTGACGGGGGAGGACGCCTGGGAGAATACATTACCGGGGCTATTTCAGGAGTCGGCCTGCCAAGGGAGTGCCCGCACACAGGGCTCTGATGACATCGACTCTTCAGGGGGCAGAAGGGAG
>NC_055966.1:25980657-25985657 GCF_018492685.1 Alosa sapidissima | reverse complement strand
TTTCTATCTCTCTCTCATACACACTCACACACACACACACATGCATGAGGCACATGCACACACAGCAAAATGCAGCAAGACGATGGTGCAGTAGTCAGTAGTATCAGTGTAAGGCAAGTGGGAGTGTCCAGCATGGCGACTGGTCTGGGAGGAGTGGGGGAGGAGGCAAGAGAGAGGGAAGTGCACACACACACACACACACACACACTATATACACACACACACACTATATACACACACACACACACACACACACTATATACACACACACACACACACCTACTGTACACATACACATGCAAACACAGTATACATACAGTGACACATACAACACATGCACATAATTATGCAAACTGTACATGCATGCACACCCACACACACACACACACATAGATTGTGTGTGTGTGTGTGTGTGTGTGTGTGTGCGTGCTGTGATGGATAGAGGCAGCACGCTGTTTACCTGGCCCATGATTTCCGTGGCACGTGGGTAACAAGTGGAGTTTGGCGGGATTGATGAGAGTGTCAGTGCGCCATGAAGGCCTGGGTACTCCATCACGGGCGGTGCCACGCGTCGCCCCCCAGAGGCCATTGGCCGCCGCTGCGGCTAATGCGCTCTTTAATTACAGCACCTTACAGCCAGTACCCGTCATCAAAAAAGACACACACAGACACACCAACCACCGCAGCAGCAGAAGCAGCAGTAGAGCCACACCACACACACCAAAGACACACTGGCCTCATGGTAATTTGTCAGCATTTCAGGTGTGTGTGTGTGTGTGTGTGTGTGTGGCTAGGGCAGGGCGTGTGTGGGGGGTAGGGTTGATCTCTGCTTGGGATTACATGTATATAGATTTAATAAGAGTCTTCCATTAGAGAGTGAGAAGTGTGTGTGTGTGTGTGTGTGTGTGTGTGTGTGAGAGAGAGAGAGAGAAAGAGAAAGAGAGAAGAGGGAGACAGGAAGAGAGACAGAGAAAAATATTGATTGGGAGTACAAATATAGGGTAAGAGCAAAGAAAAATAAATATGTACAAAACAAAACCAACTGATAAAGAAGAATCAACAAACTCTTACTTACGTACTGGAAGCATTTAAACAACAGACCTCATGATGATTTAGCAATTCAGAATGGAGATACAGTACCAGTCAAAAGCTTGGACACACCAACTCATTTGTGTTTTTTTTTTATTTATCTTTATCTTTATTTATCTGAGTAGGTGGTTATTATTATGAAATAGCCCACATGGATTCATATTTTAAGCAAACAAAAAAAAAAAATATTTTAAATTCTTCAGACCTTTTGCTCAGTCTCTCAACCAACTTTACATAGTCAGCTGGAATGGATTTCCAACAGCCTTGATGGATTTCCCGTACGTTGTGAGCATTTGTCTTTCACTGATTTTAATTGAAAAGAATGAAGTTGGCTTTAATAATATCAATTATCGGCAAAGTTTTCAAGAGGTAAACAGTAAAGAATATGAAATGTGGCGCATGGAAATTATATATTTCTAGAGACGCTTTGTCTTCTGTCATACGTTGGATGTTGTAGGTATTGTTTTACAATGTAGGGGAAAAAAGGAATCAAATAAAAAAAACTATGAATAAGTGTGTGTGTGTTTGTCAAAACTGTTGACTGGTACAGTAGATGGAGAGAGCACTTCACAAACCTATAGAACCAACAATAAATATTTACATTTATTAATTTAGAAGACACTTCTAGCCAAAGCGACTTACATATGTAAGTCTGAGCAACTTGGGGTTAAAGGCCGTGTTGCAGGGTTCATTTTCCAACGAATTTGCACAATTTGCTTGTTGATAATAAACATTTAAACTGTTATCCATTGTATTTGATGTTGTTGGGTATCACAAAACGGAATATAATACCAAAAAGCAGGTAATATTTCACAGCATTTGAAGTGATTCTCCTTTCCCCCACAATGCATTGCATTACGTCACCTTGGGGAGACTACAGACCAAAGCCCACCTTGAGACCCTTGAGAGTAACGAGAGAGGAGTAAAGAGAGACGAGTAAAGTATTGTTCAGCAGTAGATAGCGCAGATTATAGATAAATATATAGGCTATAGATAGCCTAGATATGTATATAGACAGATAGATAGCTAGATCGATCATGTCATTATGCTGGTCACAGGGGAGCTCCTCGACCAGCGGCCAAAATGCACTCGCTTCCCTAGTTACTACAGCTCTCCACCACAGTTTCCATCGGGACGGCACAGCCCACACAAGCACCTGCAAAACTGCGACTTGCCCATATTATCTCCCTCTTTGGTAAGCCGTACCCTGGCGATGTCAATGGCAATCAATCACGAGCAGTAGTTATCGAAAATATTCATGCTGAAGACACGACCAGCCTAATCGGCGGCGGCTAGAAGCTAAGTAACTGGGGTGGCTCACAGGTGGGACTAAAAAGTTAGCCCAGCTAGCTATCATGATGCTTCATATTCTGATCTTCTGACTAAGTTTGCCCGGTAGCCTACTTATCTGAACTAACGACATGATCACTATCACTAGATATAAAGAACATGTTGACTTTCATTCGGTGCTGTTCACTGACAGTAACAAAAAAAGTGTCGTAATGTTATAAGCATAATACATTGAACTGAATAGGTGCATTATAGCCTCATAACGAGGCCTCTCAAATTCAGAAAATTGCATTAAACTAAAATCGGAAGACATTGTTATCTTTGTTAGACCATAGGGTCGTTGTCATATAAATGCTGTAACGAAATTCGAAGTGTAAATATACAAACTTTATGTTGAAAGTGTAACCGCGACCGTTTCCCATAGGAATGAATGTAAAACATATACCCTCCAAAACGAGACCTCCCGAAATTCAGAAAAAATACTAAATTGATATCAGGCACCGTTATTACCATTGGTAGATCATAGGGTAGCTGTGATATAAATGCTGTGACGAAATTCGAAGTGTAAATATACAAACTTTATGTTGAAAATGTAACCGCGATGTCCATTGAAATGCATTGGAATGAATGAAGCGCAGATCAAGTAGTCCCCAAAGTGACGTCATCACCGAATTGCGTACAAAAAACCCGCTAATGCTAAAAACAACAAAAACTGGCATTTAACACCATTTGGAGACATTTTTAAAATGATATACATATATTGAGTGCTTTATGTACCCATTAATCAACAGTGGTGTTTAACCTGCAACACAGGCTTTAAGTGCCTCGCTCAGGGGGCACAACAGTGGAAGCCGGGAATTGAACCCACAACTTTATAGGCTACTGCATGCTAGCCCAGCTCCTTAACCCTTAAAGGAGTACCGTCACACCGGTGTGACAGGAATGTTGGGAAATTAACATTCTAAAGAATATCTCGGTCCATTGAATTCAACATAGAATTTTAGAACCTTCAATTGTTGCGGAACTTAGAATGTTCAAAAACCTACACCTTTAAGGGTTAACCACTAGGCAATATCTGAGAATTTGGAAAGCCTTGAGATTGGAAAACCCAGTGGATTTTCCAATAACCCAGAAAGAGTTTGAGGTGAAGCTGCACAAACTGCAGCCCTGAAAGGTCCGTGGTGTAGATGACACCCTACGTTTAAATTTCATTTCTATCTCTTGCTAAATGTAGGCTACTTCCCTAACAATGAATGATTTACTGTATCACCCCCAATAAATAAGAATGATGATAAAGTAGACCCATACAATTAAAGGGGTGTCTATGTTAACAGCAACCTTAGGAAAGTGTTTTGCAGCATAATTAACATGAAATAGAACACACAGGCTTAAAATAAAAGCCTAATTGGATTTACTCCAAATGATCAAACATCTTCACCTTTAACACCCTCATTGATAAATATGTAAATCAAAATGAAGGCAAAATAGTTGCTTGCTTCATGGACTTCCAAAGGGCATTCAAATCCATTTCGCATAAAGGCCTGTTATATAAACTCATTCAGAGTGGTGTGGGAGGAAAGCTGTGTGATATAATTAAATCTATGTATTTGAGCAGAAAGTGCGCCAATAAAATATGATGTTACAGGACTGATTTCTTTCATCAGAGGAGGAGAGAGTGACAGGGCAGTAGTTTAAGCCAAGCTCCATCTGAATTGACTAGTTTGCAAACACATAGCAGAATTCCGTAGGTCCAAGACTGGCGCTGCAGGACACTGGGTTCCAATGCAGACAGTTTTGCTGGCAAATTTTTATTGAAAATAAATCCCCAAAAAACAAGGTCCTAGTCTATCAAAAATGTTCCAGCCTACAGCAAAACACCAACAACTTAAAACAAAAATAGGCAATATCATAAATGATCAAACATCCTTTAAAATGATGAACATGGGGGGTAATGAACATGCCCCCAGAGTGTTGCACGAGGGGATGACATTAGGTTAGGTAGTGGCCGTGGTAAACGGTTGTAGCAATGCCTGCAATAAAATCACAGTTGAAAAAATATGTAAATTTATACAGCAAAGGTAAATATATTGTGTCCTGACTGTTGATGTGGTTTACTGTCCGTTTGTAAAAGTTAGGCGACTTAAAATTTAGGAATCCCTGACCAATGTTATTGGTTTTAGGCTGGACAAATGATTTTAAAGTTAATACAAAGTATACGGCCATTACGATACTAGGGTTGGAAACATTTCCCAGTTGTGAGTACCTAGACTCTCCTCACAAAGTGAAATGATGTGAGTGAGTCTGGTGAAATCAGGCTTGGATTTGACCACTCTAGCTGTAAAATTTGTAGCAGCCTGCCATAACCCGAGGGACAGCCAGTGAGGCTACAAATATCAACAAAACAAAATAACAAAACACCAAACACTTTGTATTTTTGTGTTTATTATTAGAATTATATTTTTTATCGTATTGTCTTAATATCTAATTCAGATGGCTTGCACTGCACAGGTTAAAAAAGGTCAAACACAGATTTTATCCCCACAACTACTCCCTAATGGGTTGATGACAACTCACAGTTCACAGCAGGAGTATTCCATCCTGACCAGAGGGATTATATATAC
>NC_055966.1:25963157-25975657 GCF_018492685.1 Alosa sapidissima | reverse complement strand
ATGAGTTCATTGAGTGTAAGAGATAATAGAGTCCCAAATCCAAATAGCAGTGAGAGCCGGGATAGATGAAACATGTTTTAATCAAACGTAATTTACAAAGATATCGTACCACACTGAAAGCTACTATTTTTTCACTGGCAACCTATATCTGTCTTCTGTCAAATGCAGTTGCATTTTTAGCCCTGTAAAACTGAACCCTGGACGCAATCTGCACCATAGAACTGGCTTAAACAGATGATCTGGCGGGTTTTAGGATATTAAATATTACTTGAGGCTAAAAAACAGACCAGGCCTCTATTTGAAACCCGCCTTTATTTATCCAAACATCTAGTCACACCAGGTGTATAAAAGAGACAGGCGTCTATTTGGGACTTGGCTTTTATTTTTAGTTTTACGGTACTTACAGAGAATCATACACAGATGCTGCCTGATATATCAGCATTCAGTTCTTCTCCCACACGTAGCGGAAATGCAGAGAGCCACAGAGACACATGCTGAGAGAGAATGTAAACACACAGACGTGAGATACAGGCAGAAACAGACACGAGCAGGGCAACTAAATGATAACGCTCATCCTTATCACACACACACACACACACACACACGTTTGAGATCTAGTATTTGTACTCAGTGCAGTCTCATCCACTTGTATCAGCCAGCATACAAAGACCATGGAAGGTCACCTCTGGTGAACTACGTCATACCACACACACACACACACACACACACACACAATTCAGAATATCTACAGTATATTCAAGAATGAGTCCCACATCAGATGCAACCGCTTTCACCTTTAGTGACACACACACACACACACACACGTTTGAGATCTAGTATTTGTACTCAGTGCAGCCTCATCCACTTGTATCAGCCAGCATACAAAGACCATGGAAGGTCACCTCTGGTGAACTACGTCATACCACACACACACACACACACACACACACACACACACACACACACATAATTCAGATTATCTACAGTATATTCAAGAATGAGTCCCACATCAGATGCAACCGCTTTCACCTTTAGTGACACACACACACACACACACATGTGTCTGCATGTGTGTGAGTCATATTGTGTGTGTGTGTCTGTGTGTGCATGTTTGTATGCGCGTGTGAGGGAGAGGGGGCCCTTGAGCTGTTAAATATTTATCTGAAGGTCAAAAGGAAAGGTGTGTTTTGATCTTTCCACCTACCTTGATTTATCTGCATCGTATTCTCTCACCACTGCTCTCTGCTTAGCGCAGCTCATCATCCCTCTCTCCATTCTAATGCTCAATTCAACGTGACTATTCAGTTAGCAATAATGCTAAATGCTAAATAGTGATAATGGCATTAATTGATCTATCTAAATGATCTATCTCTTCTTGTGTGGCATGCTGTAACGGCCAGCTCATTCCCTGACCGAAACATAAAGAGGGACACGGACAACAAGGTTGAAAACCAAATAATAATTTATTGTATTAAAACAAACATGTCACCAAATAGCACAATATCTCGGGGGGAAATGAATGGGAGAGGTGGTGTGCGTGTATGCCTCTATGGATGCAAAGAGGGTGTCCGTATGTGAGAAGCTAAATGAAGTAGACAAAGAAAGAGAGAGAGAGATGGATACAAATGAGGAGAGAGAGCAAAGTGCAAGTGTGAGAGAACCAAAGTGAGTGCCTGCAAGAAGGAAGCAAGTGCCTAATGACAAAGATAGGGAACCCCACCCTAATCACAGGTGCAGTCAATAAGGGTATTAGCCCAACCAGGCCCAGCCCCGCCCGTGCACTGACTTATATACTGTACAGCTCTGGAAAAAAATAGGAGACCACTGCACATTTTTCTGATGCCATCCTATGGTTGCTGAGTGACATTCAGTTGAGTTGATGGCTGTTAACTCATTTGAATGTCACTATACAGTATATATGTCTGTCTATACTTGTGTGCTGCCTCCTGAATTCGGAAGGATGTGTATGAGTGTTTCACGATGTATGCTGTATTGTGTTTCATAGTGTAGGATTGCGGACATAAAAGGGACTATATGTATAAGTGTATATACAAGTGTGTGTGTGTGTGTCTGAGTGTGTGTGTGTGTGTGTGTGTGTGTGTGTCTGAGTGTGTGTGTGTGGGTGGGTGGGTGTGTGTGTGTGTCTGAGTGTGTGTGTGCGAGTGTGTGTGTGTATGTGTGTGTGGGTGGGTGGGTGGTGGTGGTGGTGCCTGAGCAATCCCGCTCTGCAGTTAAGTGGCCAACTCCAGGGACTCCTCATTATTTAAGCCATTCATCAAACTGTACTCCATTTACCGCTACACACTCTCTCTCTCTCTCTCACACACACACACACACACACACACACACACACACTTACTCATTTTCACACCAACACATATTCTTTCCCCTTATATATACACACACACACACACACACACACACACACACATACACACCAGGGGAGAGACCATGTTTCTGACCAAACTCTGACTAATGCAGTAATTATTCCTCTCAGAGAGAAGAAGAGGAGGGAAGGAAAGAGGAAGAGAAAGTGAGAGAGAGAGAGAAGAGAGAGAGAAGAGAGAAACAGAGATCAAAAAGAATAGAAGAATACAGAGAGAGGGATGAATCAGTACAAAATGTAGAGAGCAAGTCAGGTAGAGAGAGATGAGGGAGGATAAAGCAGAGGTCAGCTGAAGGAAGACGGAGAGAGAGAGAGAGAGAGAGAGAGAGAGACTTTCTGACTTTTAAAAACACTGTTTATTGAACC
The DNA here is from genome assembly GCF_018492685.1 of Alosa sapidissima. Taxonomy (NCBI): domain Eukaryota; kingdom Metazoa; phylum Chordata; class Actinopteri; order Clupeiformes; family Clupeidae; genus Alosa; species Alosa sapidissima. Next base: position 25,972,905 of record NC_055966.1, on the reverse strand, counting down.
ATTGTATGGATTGTAAAAGCACCTTAAAAACTACAATGTAGCCCCCCCTCAACCCCCCCCCCCCCCCCACACACACACACACCACCATTTCTGTGAGAAAAGAGTCACATTGTCTGAAACTTTAAAGAAAGCATATTCAACCCTAACCCTTGATTCCTCCAAAGCTTTAAAGATGTACACAAGGTTAACAAACTGCCCCCCCCCCCCCTCCAGCCGATTAGCCTTCCATAAGGTCAGTTTTGCTTGGCCAATCAAGAAATTCATGAAGGTTCCTTTTAGTTTTTTGAGTATTTGACCCCAAAGATGAGCAGTTTTTTTTTGTTTTTTTGTTTTTTTTTTAAACGTGAACCCTAACCTTTGGAACACTCCCTCCTACAGCTGAAACAGGGATAACACATTTCCGAATCGGGTACATCACAAACACTACATTAGGGTGAGCGATCACGCCTTAACTTAGCGACAAAGACCTGTGTGACCATGCATGACACAGTGAAGTACCCGCCACTGAAGGTCCTCAGACCTTTTTGGTATGGGGGGCTTTTGTACAGTACCCTCCATTATGGTGACAGATCTTCATTACCCCCAAAATGAGCCCTCCATTTTGTGTCAACTCTTCCCTTCATATCTCTCATGAGGAAAAGACTGTCAAAAATAGAACACCCCAGGATGCAGTAGGACTGATCTTGGTGAATGACCTTGCCCAACACTCCTTGGAGATGTTTTTTCATGGCCGCCAGTTCTTTAGGCATGCTAGGTCGCATTTCTTTGGCAACAGCGTAATTACTGCTCTTCTGAAGATTAAGGTCAAACTGTTTCTAGCCATGGACTCCAGGAGGACCACGTGCAGATCAGAGGTGCGTTCAAATTCGCAAAGATTTTTTTGCGAACATTTGCAAACAGTTTTCCGTTAGCCTTGAGTTTTCAGTGAATGTTTGCAAACAATCGCAAACAGTCTCCGCGAATATACAGTGGAACTGGGTGTGAGTTTGACAAAGGCAACAATGCAAATACCATTACAATGGAATGTTAACACCAAATTGTTCAAATTTAACTGTTCAAAGAAAACGTTCACCACAAATGTTCGCCACTGTTTCCCACTGTTCGCACCTCAGGCCCAAGAAGAGTCCAAAAGCCCTTGTAGAACTCAGCTGTGAACCCATCTAGTCCAGGTGTCTTCCCTGTAGACTGTCCCATGACCGCATCAGTCAGTGCACTGAGAGTCAACGGCTGTTCCAGGCCAGCCTGATGCTCCTTTGACAGATTTGAGACCTCTCCTAAGAAATGTTCCTTTGATCCAGGTCACAACACAGTGAGAGAGGGAGGGAGAGAGAGAGAAAAGGAGGGAGAGAGAGAGATATAGTGAGGAAAGGAGAGAGATCTTTCTGGAAGAAGATGGCAGTAGGTTGGCAAAGTGATGCAGTGAGGGCCACAGTGGAGAAGTGAAGGTTGCATAAATCTCCCCAACACTGATTACTGGCCAATAGAAACAAGGTTAACTCAATCTCTCTCTGTCTCTCTCTCTCTCTTTCTTCTTCAACCTGTTTTTATGCCTCTCTCATCACTCGACACTATCTTTCCTGCTTCTTCTATTTTTTTCTCTCTATTTCTCTCTTTTTCTCTCTCTCTCTCTCATCAATCTCTCTCTCGCAAATTCAAATAAGCTTTATTGACATGACGAGTGCTTGTGTTGTCAAAGCATGTACACAAATCCAATACATAAATATATAAAATAAACAAAAACAAAACAATGTTGATTAAATAGTAATAATAATCTCTCTCTCTCTTTCTCTTGCTTCTTCTCTCTCCCTCTCTTTATATCACTGTCTTTTTTGTCATTCTTTGACTCATTGCGTTTTTTCCGTCTTCTCCTAACATTCTTTCACTCGCTGACTCTCTCTCTCTCTCTCTCTCTCTCTCTCTCTCTCTCTCTCTCTCTGTCTCTCTCTCTCTCTCTCTCTCTCTCTCCACCTCCTTTCTTATTCCACCCACACACCCCCAGGCCAAGAGAAGCCATCTCGTTTACTATTCTCTCCACTAGCTGCTGTCCCAAGAGGAAGAGACTCACCGAGAGCATAGATGTTCCCTTTCAACTGTAGAGAGCTCACACATCCCTCTCACACTCTCACACACTCCAACTTACATACTTACAGACTCGCACACTTCAAGACCGCAGGATACAGCTCTTGCATTGCTCTGTCAGCATGTCATCAAGAGGTAGCCATGTGTATATGTATATGTGTGTGCTTGTATGGTGTCTCTCTTGAATGTTAATATGGAAAAAAAGAGGTAACCATGTGCATATAAGGCACTATATTTCTAATTCTAATAGAAATTTATCCATCCACCTCTCTTCATCCTTCCATTCATCCACCCCCCCCCCCCCCCACACACACATATTCTTTCTTTCTTTCTTTCTTTCTTTCTTTCTTTCTTTCTTTCTTTCTTTCTTTCCTTTGTTTGTTGAGCTGTAGTGAGAGTTGTGCATTGCCTGTACAGTAACTACTGCTGTGGACTCTCTGTCTGAAGCTGTGACACACACGCACGCATGGACATAAACACACACACAAACACGCGCACACACACACACACACACACACACACACACACAAACATGCATGCACACACACACACACACACACACACACATACACACGCACACATGCACGCCCGCACACACACACACACACACACACAAACACAGACACACACACTCACACACACACACACAGTGCCCTGTTCTGGACTTTCCCCCTGAATCCATACCGTGTTTTCCCTGCAGCCATGGATTTTAGCCTCCTCATTTCACTCGTTAATTGCTCCTCCTCCTGGGTAACAGGATGGACCAATTATCACATCTTGATTGACACCACAGCCAGGAGAGGATATCTCTTCTTTCGCTGGTTTCCACGGGCCGTCTCTCACTCATTACCATCACACTCTCACACCTCCATGTGTTTACAGTGTACAGCAGAAGTGAGTGCGAAATCACTTCGCTGTATCAGGTGTATTAAGTAGAATATTTCTGACTTTATGAACAATCCAAAACAGATACTTTATTAAGTCAGTATTGAAAACACAGACCAAGTGAATGCGCCTGTGATCACTAATGCACAAGTTCGTCAACTTGTGTTTGCAAATTGTAATTGCATGATCACCTCTGAGCACCAGAACATTCTGGACTCCTGGGATATACATCCATCTGCGTGTCTGCACCATGGCTCTATATGGACAAGAAGATGAGCGTCCATCTGAAAGGCAGTCAACACGACTCAGCAGTAAACGGGAGGTGCAGACCGTGCCATAGCATCACTGATGAGGGTTGTGGTGACAGTCCTGCAGCTGAACTGATGCTACAGACAGCGCGCTACTTGCACAGTCTAACTCTGGAAAACAGACGGGCAAGTTCTTCAGCCTTGGCATTGGGTTGGCAGCGGAAGTCAGGGGAGTGAGAGGGACGCTCTGCGACATCAATCTCTACGGATACAAAAAAAAAACCTAAGGCAGCTCACTCTCTCCAGCAAAGAGTAGCTCAAAAACAGGACTAGAACATCCATAGAATTGTGTGCAGTGCCAAATCTCAGTAAGGTGTACTGTGCATTTACTTCCATTGAGTACCTACTATGGTGCCTGTATCTTTAATCTAAACTAATGAATCTAAACTGTTTTTAATTTTATATAATTGCAAATGCCCCTGTGTTCAACTCAGAAGTAATGTAGTTACTGTTAGATGATACAATGTTGAAATTTGCATGATATTGCACAGGGGTTTGTACTCAGAGATACAGTACACCACACACACTCTCTCTCTCTCTTTCTCTCTCTCTCTCTGTATATGTCTGGCTCTCTCTCTGTCCGCTGTCACTCGTGCAGACAGGCATGTTTTAGTGGTGTCTGTGATTGGGCTTTGAACCTGACTGAAGTCGACTGCGGTGCGACAACGCGCCTCACGAGAGCGGCAGAACACGACACTTTCCTTTCTCACGTCCGATATTAAAATGGATGCCTCATGTCGCTTGTACCCTTCATCACACACACACACACACATACACAAACGATTTAAGTGGCACTTTCTTTTCCGTTTAAAGTGAGAGACAGGCATGCACAAGCTTGACATGGAAAAGAACAGCCGTCATCAGTGGCTAATGTCATTGAAAGCTGTGTTTGATTCAGCAGAGGTGTCACAAGCTAGCCGCCTCTTTCACTTGTACTCATGTCAGGTGTGTGTGTGTGTGTGTGTGTGTGTGTGTGTGTGTGTGTGTGTGTGTGTGTGTGTGTGTGTGTATGTCACTGTGTATGTGTTCATCTGTGTGTGTGTGTGTGTCTCATCATTGAAGTATTGGGAAATAACCAATGTTGTCATATAAATAAGGCCTTGAAATGTGAAGGGGCCATAATGATGAAAGCAGGGAACCATTCAGTGTGTTTTTAATGATATGTGTAATGTTTTGCAATAGCTGCAGGCCTCAGAGAAGGGGTCACTTTTGGGTCGATGAGGGTTGCAGGGTCACACTGCTCTCTGAGGATGATCGCTGATTATTCTTCTTCTGCTGTCTTAGATAGATAAATAGATAGATAGATAGATAGATAGATAGACAGACTAACCAGAGTTTTAAATTATTTATTTCCCACAGAATTGAATTCTATTTGTGGTGGTAGGTGACGGGGGGGAGTTCACAGTTTTGAACAAATTTGCGCAATGTGGTTATGATGCTAACGGATTTAATCACGATTTAGCCAGTCATCTTCTATGCCAACAGCAATCCTTGCAGGATTTTTAATGTTTTTGTTAAACGTGCATGCAGGTTTGTTGAGGGACAGAGACACAAGGAGAGGCTGTGCAAAGGTGCGCAAAGCTCTACAATGAAAGGATGTCATCCCATTTAAGTAGTACAACATAGAAAATCATTGTGTGGTGGTCAGTGTTGATATTGTGGTGGGCTGCCACAAATAAGTCAATGTATGGGAACACTGAATTGTACATAGTTGTAGAAATACATCCCCACTGTCTGCTTGGCCATTGCCTTGGGGTAGTATCATATTAAGGGCTGGAACATGAACCAGCTGAGTGACATCAGCATATCTGAATACATCGAGAATTCTTTTCACAAGAAAGTACAATGTGCAAAGCGCTCTGAATGCAGTTTAAAAAAAAACATGTATTTCCGTGTACTGTGTGTGTGTGTGTGTGTTATTATGTATGCAGGTATTTTTGTTTGTGCAGTCACTGGGGAGTCCCCAGATGGGGTGTGTGTCTGTGTGTGTGTGTGTATGGGGGGGGTGTATTGGAGGAGGGTGACAGGTGGAGAAGGCTCACATGCACTGTTGGTTGGGGATGGGGTTGGGGTGGAGTGGTTGTTTTGAGGTTGTAGTAGCTAGGTTAGTGGCTGTGATGGGGTTGGTACTGGCAGCAGTCGGTGTGTGTGTGTGCGTGTTTGGGGGTGAGTGTAGTTGCAGTGAGGTGCGTAGGGGGAACCATGGAAAGGTTGGCAGGGGGCTTCGGGTGTGTGTGTGTGTGGGGGGGGGGGGGGGGGTGTATCAGGAGGTTCTGGGTGGGGGGTTGAGGGGTATCAGGAGGCCCTGGCAGGGGGGCTGGCACAGACCCAGAGGTCTTTGATGCTCCCCAGCTTGAGAGGGGGAGTCGAGAGGGGAGGAGAGGGAGAGAGAGAGAGAGGGAAAGGACGTGTTATGAAAGAGAAAAGGTTACCTGTGGATCAGCCGACCTTCAGCAGCAAGCACAGAGACAGGGGGCTTTGAAGTAAACCCAGGCTGGAGCAGTATACATCGATCGCTGAGGGAGGGAAAGAGAAGAGAGAGAGGGGGGGAGGGAGGGAGGGAGAGAGAGGCATGGAGGAAGAAAAGGACAGAGAAAGAGTTTAGATGGAGAGAAAATGAAGGTAGGGATGAAGCTGAGATGGATAGACAGAACTGCAGAGAGGATAGAACAAGAGAGAAAAGAGAGATGGAGACAGGGAGATAGAGGTGGAGGAATAGAGAGATAGGAATGGGAAGCAAAACCACGACAGGCCAAAGCATAGAAATGGAGGCCGTTTCATAAAGAGAGAGAGACAATAAAAGAGACGGAAGGATTCCAACAGTGACGGAAAGAGAGAGCAAAAGAGAAGTGGAGAGAGGAGTCTTTGGTCGAGACATTACAGTAGCATTGTGCCTAATGGTCATCTCTCCTTCACTACATAGGACACTAGTGAGTAACCACCATAGTTATTACACATCATAATGATCATCACTCCTTCACTACATACTGTAGGACACTAGCAAGTAACCACCATAGTTATTACACATCATAATGATCATCACTCCTTCACTACATACTGTAGGACACTAGTGAGTAACCACCATATACAGTAGTTATTACACATAATGATCATCACTCTCTCACTACATAGGACACTAGTGAATATAACCACCATATAGTTATTACACATCATAATGATCATCACTCCATCACTATATAACACACTAGTGAGTAACCACCATATTACCACCATATACAGTAGTTATTATTACACATCAGCCGTGACCTACTGGTTAGCGCTTCGGACTTGTAACCGGAGGGTTGCCGGTTCGAACCCCGACCAGTAGGCATGGCTGAAGTGCCCTTGAGCAAGGCACCTACCCCTCACTGCTCCCCAAGCGCTGCTGTTGTTGCAGGCAGCTCACTGTGCCGGGATTAGTGTGTGCTTCACCTCACTGTGTGCTGAGTGTGTTTCACTAATTCACGGATTGGGATAAATGCAGAGACCAAATTTCCCTCACGGGATCAAAGGAGTATATATACTTACTTACATACATCATAATGATCATCACTCTCTCACTACATAGGACACTAGTGAGTAAAAACCATATACAGTAGTTATTACACATCATAATGGGTCATTAATCCTTCACTACATAGTGCACTAAGTGAATGTGTGGATGTGCCAATCTCAGGGCCGCTCTCTGGACGTCAGCACCCTATCTGACTGCAGTGACAGCATGTTGTGTCTTACCCTTTCCCTTGCCACAGTATCATGAGCATCCCTAAGTGCCGCTCCTGACCTCTTTCACAGTTGTCTGTGAAATCCCTGACATTAGAGCGCTTTGTCTATCTGTGGCTGTGCCTGTTATTGCACTATAAGTATTACTGATCAGCAGTGTGTTGTGTTTGCGTAATGAGCCGTGGGGACAGGGGAGGCGCTGGTGTGTGTGTGTGTGTGTGTGTGTGTGTGAGTATGTGTGTGGATATTCATTTGTCTAAGCAGGCCAAGGAGAGACTGCAGCATTTGGCAGTAGCAGCAGCAAAGGAAGCAGTGAGTCTGTTTCTAAAGCTCACTGTGGCAGTGGATATGGGGGTAATGTATGATGGGTGTTTGATCGACTGTGTGTGTGTGCGTGTGTGTGTGTGTGTGTGTGACTGTGCTTTGTGACGTGTCCATGTGAGTGTGTGTTTCTGAGAATGAGAGAATATGTAGGTGTATGTGTGTGTGTATGTGAATGTGAATTATGGTGTATCCTACTGAGTTTTGGAAGTGTAAAGAAGGAAAAGAGATCAGAGGAAGTTGGTGTGGTATATACATGTGTGTGTGTGTGTGTGTGTGTGTGTGTGTGTGTGCGTGTGCGTGTGTGTGTGTCTGTGTGTGTGTGTGAGTCTTGCCCTCCCCCCCCCCCCCCCCCCTCCCTCAACTTCTGTGGGAGCTCAGAGCATTCTTGCTGTGAAATGATTCCCAGAATGCACCGCTCCAGCCGAGGGAATTCTCCCAGCATGGCCCCCCCACTTCTCATGCAATACCCTCGATGTGCCCGCCCCCTCACTGGGCGACCAGGGCGCTACCTGGCGGGAGCCTTACCTGGTGAGGTGAGTTTCCTGCTGGGATGTCTCTCCTGTGCGGGAGGCTCCCTCTGAAACCCCTCACATTACTAGGCCAGCCTGATGCGTGGCGCTGTGTAGAAGAACCCAGCACTCATGTGCGGTGGGGGGTTCTTTGGGGAATTTCTTTGCTATTCACATGTTCTTTTTTTAATTACTCTTTTTGTGTTCTAGTTGATGTTTTTCATGTTTGTTTATACCATATAGCATTGCTGCTGCAGCAATTAAGTTTATTTCAACAATGCTATTTAAGAAATGATGTATCAAGGGCAAATAAAAAAGAGGAGCTGTAGATTGTGGCACACACACACACACACACACACACACACACACAACTTTTTTTCATTGCTGTCACTAAACCGTTGCAGTCAGGTGTTGATGGTCATTCCCAAATGAGAAAATAAAAATAGGGGTTTGGGGTGTTGCACAGATTCACTTTGTGCACACGTGTATTTTTAAATCACACCGCGATGACAGTGTGTCAACTGTAACCCCTTACAAAAAATAACTAATCATTTAATATTTTGTATTATATTATTATATTATAGGCCTACTGCCTACTATTAACCAAGGTTTATACATTGATTCACAAACTTACTTCAGCTATACACAATGCAGCTACTGTATACTATTGAAATCCTATAGGGCAGCTATGACTTACAGTAAGTCTAGTTCTTTTTTGTAAGGGACTGTTGCTCCTGGTAACGTTGTTGAAGGTCTGTGTTGGCATGCACAAACAGATGCTTTATAAGAAACTATATAAGTTTGGCTAGTGGGGGATAATGACATAGCCAGTTGCGTTTTTTTACTGGGCTATTTATTATAGGTTTGGTTGGTTTCTTGTCAAACTTGTTGATAAAAGTCCATCAAAACAAGCTTCCATAAGCCTAGGCGTTCGGTCTGACCTGTTTTCCTCTACCTTTCCCCCCCATTTTGCTGGCCTAGCCAATATTTGGCAAACTCAGCTGGCAATAGGCTATAATTGACAACCATAAATGAATCCCGTCATATACAGGCTACCTTTAGCCAAACGTTTGTGACTTTCTTAGGCTACAAACTGAATGTTCTATCATTACATTTATAATATTGTATCACTTTTCATTCTTTCATTTCATTCTCTCTTTCATTCTAAAAAAAACTCTGATAGCCTTGGTGTTTCTTAGGTGTTGCTGAGCCAAATCTGGGTGATCCTGCTTTTACATTTGGACTTTTTTCACAGGATTTTTTGACTGACTGATCTCAAAATTCACACACACACACACACACACACACACACACACACACACACACACACACACACACACACGCGCACACACACACACATACACACTTTCCAGACCAGATCCCCCCTGCTGCCTTGTTCCCTTCTAGTTGCACACAGGGATCTTTTAGTGTGTTCTGTTTTATACGAGGAACTCTAATTGGCAGTGGAGCTTAGTGAAACTCCCGTCACATGGTTCATTTTCCACTCGTCTCAGGCTCAGTTTCGTCTCTTCTGTCTCTCATTTCTTTCTCTCCATTTGTGAGTTAGCCAGATTGTGTGTGTGTGGGGCCCCTGGGAGGCCGGAGAGTGCAAGTGAATGGGCCCCTACACAGAGGAGCGCTGTGGGCCCCTCTCGGCTAGTTGGTACCGCGGCCTAAACAAACAAAAGACGATCTGCTCACCCTAAGCCGCCGTTGTGACACGGGCTTTGCCCAAAGGCGTTAGGCAGCCTCCCAGCAGTCAAGATTTCCATAGCGCCAATGGCTCTGTGTGTGTGTGTGTGTGTGTGTGTGTGTGTGTGTGTGTGTGTGTGTGTGTGTGTGTGTGTTTGTTTGTTTGTGTGAGTATGTATAGAAACTGTGTATGAGAGAGAGCATCTCAGAAAGAGATAGAAGGAGAAA
>NC_055966.1:25950657-25958157 GCF_018492685.1 Alosa sapidissima | reverse complement strand
ATTGGTATCCCACTCTTTTAAGATTGTGATAACAATGAAAAAATTGCCCTACTTCTTGGTGAAGGGCCCTCTGTTGTCTTAGCAGCACAATTTATCTTGACATGTGAGGATCTGAGGGACTAAAACAAATTTGTGTCTGTGATACACACACACACACACATAGACACACACACGCACACATGCACGCACACGCGCGCACACACACACACACACACACACACACACATACACACACACACACACACACACACACACACACACACACACACACACACTAATGTACCCCCCCCCCCCTCCTTTTTATGTATTATTATGTTTTTTGTCTTATGGTCTTATGTTATTGTGTGTTATGTTATATGTAACAATAGCTTTGGCAACACTGTTCACATACAATCATGCTAATAAAGCAACTTGAATTTGAAAGAGAGAGAGAGAGAGATGTATCTGCTCTCTCTCCTGGTTTGTTTATTGTATATGTGTGTGTGTGTCTGTTTGTGTCTCTCTTTGTGTGTGTGTGTGTGTGTGTGTATGTGTGTGGGTGTGCTTGTTGTATTAAGTGTTTAGATCCTGGCATGTTGGCGTGGTGCTGTGCATTGCTGGGAGGGGCACCTCTGAAGTGTGTGTGTGGCCAAGGGCTGAGTGTGTCTACAGTATGTTTGTGTGTGTGTGGCCAAGGGCAGTGTGTGTTTCAGCCCCTTTTTAATGCCATTTAAAACACTCAGTGGGCTTTTTGTTTTAATGAGAACTGGGCCCTCTCTCTCCCTCCCTGCTGCCATATGTGTGTGTGTGTGTGTGTGTGTGTGTGTGTGTGTCTGAAAAAGAGAGAGGTGTCCGCTATGCTTGATATTTAACTGGATGTTTTGTTGTATGTAAGTGGGTTATTTGTGTTTGGGCATATATATCTCTTTGTGTACGGGCATGTGTGTGTGTGTATGTGTGTTGTGTGTTTGAAATGGGTTGTGTGTATGATATGAAGGAACAAGGTCTTAGTGTGTCTCTCTCTCTGGATCTCTCTCTCTCTCTCTGCATCTCTCTCTCTGCTTTTCTCTCTGGATCTCTCTCTCTCTCTCTCTCTCTCTCTCTCTCTCTCTCTCTCTCTGCTTTTCTCTCTGCATCTCTCTCTCTCTCTCTCTCTTTCTCTGCATCTCCCTCTCTCTCTCCCTGTCTCTCTCCCTGTACACACACTATCTTTGTTGACAGGGGAAATTGTATGAAGAGCTTTTAAGGCAATTAGAGGACTGAGCCGGTGCTTTTCTTCCCATTCATGCTGTTCATTAACGGCTCCTTGAAAGGGACAGAATTAGTCGCTGATACTGCCATCACACCCGCTGCCACCGCCAGGCAAGCTCTTTAAAGGCACGCTGCCACAGAGCACCTCTGATGTGTGTGTGTGTGTTTGTGTGTGTGTGTGTGTGTGTGTGTGTGTGTGTGTGTGTGTGTGAGTGAGTGCATGTCCATGTGTGTTTGTTTGTGGTTCAGTGTTTGTGTGTGTGTGTGTGTGTGTGTGTGTGTGTGTGTGTGTGAGTGCATGTTTGTGTGTGTTTGTTTGTGTTTCACTGTGTATGTGAGTGTGTGTGTGGATGTGTGTGTGTGTGCGCACATGTGTGTGTGGATGTGTGCTCTATGATTATTGTAGATAGATGTAATTTACATGCTCGAAGAAGACTAAATAAAACTGTTTGCCAATTGCGCCTCACACAAGCACTTGTAGCATTGGACCATGAAGGGAAAATTAAAACAAAGAAAAGGGGCACACTTGCTTAGCATCTTATAATAAGCTATTTAACTTTATAAACAGTAGTGGCATCACCAATGGTTTCTGTTTTAATATACCATTGTCTTTAACCTGATCGTGTTCTATCCATTTCTGCCCCTTAAAACTACTGTATGTGCACAAGATTTATTGTGTACTGGTGTCATTGGTTTGATAATAATCTAGCTTAGTTGTAGGATACAACTTGCAGCCAAGGTTATGCCAGAGTTGTGATTGTAAAATGGTCTAGTGAGCAAGAGCATTTGGACAGGTTTTTGCTTGTCTACTTTGACGCTAATGATGTTGTAGACAGGGGTCTTTTGAAGAAAGAAAAACATAGTTTTGAAAACACTGCACTGTCCTGAAGACAAGGCGTATCTTTCTCTCATCATCATCATCATCCTCATCTCTCTCTCACACACACACACACACAAGCCTTTGTGCATGGTTTGAAGGTCATTAGTGTTGTGATAAAAGCACAGAACACCCCCATGCTGTCATTTCTCAGAGGCCTGCTGAGCACCTCCAACACACACACACACACACACATCGTCCTGTGTGAGCATTATTTGGACCAGGGGAGTGTATGAGGCTTTGATGAAGACGGAGCTTGTGGACTGCATTATTGATGACTGACACGCATTGGCAGAACACACACACACACACACACACACACACTGGCACACATGACTGACACATATACACATATATAATGTATAGAAAGTCATACACACACCCATACAGGGATCATTGTACATCCACACATATTTTCTCTCTCTCCCTAAACACACACACAAATATACACACACACACCTCTTCCCTGGCAGCCCCTCCTACTACATTATTTAGCATCTGAAACATTTGATCCTGTTGCCGGAGCCAATGAGCACACACATACACTCCAACTCTTACTCTCAGATCAGATCTGTGTGTGTGTGTGTGTGTGTGTGTGTCGCTGGAGCTGATCGTCATTAGTGTGTGATCAGCCAGGATGAGGCACACACATACACCCCCGTCCCAACTGACAGATCTGATCTGTGCTGTGTGTGTGTGTGTCTGTGTCTATGTGTGTGTGATATCTGTGCTTTGGCCTTGTTATCAGGCTTGTGTGACACTGGCTGCTTCAATAAATAATTATGCACTGTGGTTTGTTAATAAAAGTGGAGCAGTTGTTTGAGGAGAGGGAGAAATAGCAGTGCAGAAGAGAGTAGAATTAGAGCTGTTATTTAGTTTGGAGATAAGCTGTGTGTGTGTGTGTGGGGGGGGGGGGGGGGGGGTTGCATGTGAGGAGGATGTCCAATTCAATTCAATTCAAAGCACTTTATTTGTCCCCAAGGAGCAATTTAAAAGGGCACATTACAGTAGCTTTTTCAGTGATTCAAGGAACAAGGGACACAATCAACCACGTGACCAGCACGCATACTGTACGATCAAGCAACACACATATTTCACCGGCACACTGGACAGTCAATACACACCACATGCCATCATTCATCACAAGTAATAGTTGTAAAAAAATTTAAAAGTTTTTCAAGTGCTTCCTTAGTGCTACAATTAAAAAAAAAGTGCGTATAGAGGCTATTACAATCATGTCCGTCAGTTCTCATTCATAAGCTGGACAGCCCTCGGGATGAAGGTTGCCTTCCTTCTCTGTGTCCGGCAAAGCGGACAGCGGAGTCTGCGTCCTGAGGAGAGCCACTCAAACTCAGGAAACAGGATGTGAGAAGGGTCCTGAATAATCCTGCGTGCTACCTTAACAGTCTGTTGGTCACATAGGGCAGTGAGAGTTCGGACGGGCTGCTCAATGATTTTTGAGCAGACCTTGACCACATTCAACAGACGGTTTCTGTCTTGAAGGGTGATGGAGTGGAACCAGCTAGTGAAAGAGAAGGTTATTACATTTTCAATGAAAGCATAGTAGAATGTGGTGAGAATGTCTTTGTTAATCCCAAATGACTTCACCTTATTAAGTAGGTATTGTCTCTGATGGCATTTTTTAAGGATTTCCTCTGTGTTTGAGGAAAACCTTAGCAGGTTGTCGAAGGCTGTTCCCAGGTATTTGTATACCTCCACTATCTCCACTGGCTCCTGCTGGATGACAGTGGTGACTGCCTCAGCCAACTGTCTCTGTTTGGGTGAGAATGTTATAATCATGTCCTTGGTTTTGCTTGTGTTCAGTTCAAGACAAGATTTTTCGCACCAGACTATAAAGTCCTGCAGGGCTGAGCTGTGATGGTGTGTGTGGCTGGGAAGCAGAGACAGGAGGACGGTGTCATCAGCAAATTTCACAAAGTGGCAGTTTGGCTGGGTGGATCTGCAGTTGTCAGTGTAGAGGATGAAGAGAAGTGGGGAGAGGACACAGCCTTGTGGAGAGCCAGTGGAGGTGAAGAGGGTGTCGGACAAGGTGTGGTTCACCAGCACCCTCTGTGAGGTATTGGTGAGGAAGTCTATAATCCACAGAGTGAGTTGGTGGTTGAGATGGAAGTGTGTGATGAGCTTCTCAGCCAGAATGTGTGGCTGCATTGTGTTGAAAGCTGATGAGAAGTCTGCAAACAGAAGTCTACTGTGGTGCTGGGTACTTCCAGGTGCTTATGGATGGTGTTTAAGATGAATATTTTTGCGTCATCGACACTCCTGCCAGCCTGGTAAGCAAACTGTAGTGGGTCCATCATTGAGCCAGTTGCCTTGGTGATGTGTTCCTTGATGATCCTCTCCATGGCCTTCATGACCAGGGAGGTGAGAGCCACCGGTCTTAGCTCATTCAGGATGTATCTCATTGAATACTGTGGATACATTATTACACAGGTTTTCTGTAGTCATTGTGTACACCATGTTTATCCAGGGGATTTTTTGTATTACCAAGGTGTGTTGATCTACAAGGCTAGATTCAGAATTCTCTAGTTTTGTTCAATTCAGTTGGAAGGCATGATAGTGCTCTTTTTCAAATTTGCAAGAGCGGAAGCAAGGAAAAGCATGTTTGCCAAGGTCACTAGCCAGGGTCATGAACTGCATGACGGGATTGTGCAGGAGTCAAGCAGGATCCATGTTCGCCTGTGTCCTGTTTATGAGGTGTGCCCCCCCCACACTTTAACCCCTTTTGCATGTGTGTGTGTGTGTGTGTGTGTGCACATGTATCATGTATGTGTGCGTACCGGTATGTGTGTGTCTGTGTGTGTGTGTGTATGGAGTGTGTGCTGGTGAGTAGGCTAGAGAGATGGATGTGTGAGGTGAGTGTGTAGGGCTTTATGGGGGGTTATGATGTCTTTATAGGGCCAGAGGTTAAGCGCATGCTCTAGGCCACAGCCCTCAATCAATAGCATGCATTCCAGCCTGGGTGGCGTTGCTATCGATCAATGAATATAAATCTCATGTGCCATATCTCACTGTGTGTGTGTGTGTGTGTGTGTGTGTGTGTGTGTGTGTGTGTGTGGTGTGTGTGTGTGTGTGTGTGTGTGTGTGTGTGGGTGTTGCTGTATTTGTGGTGTGTGTGTGTGTTTGTGTTTGTGTGTGTGTGTATTTGTGGGGTGTGTTTGTGTGTATTTTTGGTGTGTTTTTGTGTACGCAACATCACCTCTCCATGTTTTCCTTCTCCATCCTGTGCTCTGTTGAAACCAGATCAGATGATCTTTGTGAGTTAAATAAATGTTTTTTAGTGTATCTTGTTACTGTAAAACAGTGTGCACATATGTTTGTGTGTATACAGTATGTCCCTGCATGTGAGTGGAGAAAGACCAGTCTATGTGTGTGTGTGTGTGTGTGTGTGGGTGGATGGTAGTCAGACAGGAGTAGGCTTCTGAGGCAGCTACATGTACAGCAGAGGTCAACATCAGCTCTTTTTAATCTCTCTGTTCCTTTCCCTCTCTTCCCCTTTTCCTCATTCTCCACATACAAGACTACAAAATCACTCTATCAGTCTTTTCTGTCAGTCTACACAACTTCCCTCTCCTTCTCTTTCCTTGTCTGTCTCTTGTACAGTATTTGTCCCCTCTCCCATTCTCCCATTCCTGTCTTGTCTAACTCTCCTTTCTTTCTCTCTCTCTCTCCCTCTCTCTATCCTTCACTTTTGTCCTCTGTCTCCACATCACAGTGATGTGGTTGGTCACAGGTTTCCATGGTGACAGAGGCAGTTACTGGTGTATGTGTTTATATGTGTAGATTGTGTTTTACTGTAACTGTGATACTCCCCTGTCTTGTGTGCCTTATTTTATATGTGTGTGTGTATGTGTGTGTCTGTGTGTGTGTGTGTGTGGGGGGGAGACACATGGACACAATGCACTAACATGCATTGTGTCCATGTGCACATGCCAATGCATGTTAGTGCACCTGCATATGTGTGTGCGTGTGTGCGTGCATGCATGTGTGTGTGCGTGCGTGCGTGCATGCATGTGTGTTTGTCTTTGTGTGTGCTTGTGTTCCTTCTACTGTATGTTTATGTGTTGTGTTGTGTTGATTGTGTGTGTGGTCAAAGTCAAAGTCAAAGTCAGCTTTATTGTCAATTTCTTCACATGTTCCAGACATACAAAGAGATCGAAATTATGTTTCTCACTATCCGACGGTGAAGACAAGACATATTTTACCAATTTAAGTCCACAGACAAACATAACATTCAAGTAAACAAAAAAGTAAGTAAATAAGTAAATAAGAGGGCACATATAATGAAAAAAATAAGAGCAGCAAAATTTGGTTGAAATTGTGCATAGACAGTCAATAAAATACTAGTGCAAAGTCAGGCCAATAAAAGGCTGGGGTAGTTCTGTTTGACCTAAGTAAGAAAGAAAGTGGCATAGTGGTGCAAGTTATGTAAGAGCAGCAGAAGTGTTGTGTTTTCAGGACAACAACAACAAGTTGCAAAGTGTACAAGTGTGCAAGTGGAGTAGTGCAGGCGGCCATTGTGGGTCCAATGTCCAGGATGTTTTGTAGCTGAGGGTGGAGGGGGGAGAGGAGGGAGAGAGTTCAGCATCCTTACAGCTTGGTGTATGAAACTGTTGGTGAGTCTGGTAGTGCGGGAGCGCAGGCTTCTGTACCTCTTCCCAGAGGGCAGTAGATCAAACAGATTGTGAGCGGGGTGACTTGCATCACTCACAATTTTGGTCGCCTTGCGGGTGAGGTGGGTGGTGTAAATGTCCTTCAGGGAGGGGAGTGAAGCACCAATAATCCTTCCAGCTGTGTTCACTATGCGCTGCAGGGCTTTACTGTTGTATTCAGTGCAGCTTCCGCCCCACACAGCGATACAGCTGGAGAGGATGCTCTCAATGGTGCCTCGGTAGAATGTGGTCATGATGGCTGGTGGAGCACTTGCTCGCCTGAGTTTCCGCAGGAAGTACAGGCGGCGCTGAGCTCTCTTCGCCAGTGATGCAGTGTTGGTGGTCCAGGAGAGGTCTTCACTGATGTGCACCCCCAGGAATTTGGTGCTGCTCGCTCTCTCCACCACAGCACCGTCGATGGTCAGTGGCAGGTGTTGGGTGTGACCTCTCCGGAAGTCAACAACAATCTCTTTGGTCTTGCTGACGTTCAGCAGGAGGTTGTTGTCCCTGCACCACGTGGTCAGATGGTCGACCTCCAACCTGTATTGAGTCTCGTCGCCCTTGGTGATGAGACCCACCAGAGTTGTGTCGTCAGCAAATTTCACTATGTGATTGTTGCTGTAGGTTGCAGTGCAGTCATGCGTCAGCAGGGTGAAGAGCAGCGGACTGAGCACGCAGCCTTGGGGGGCCCCCGTGCTCAGTGTGATGCTGCTTGAGATATTG
>NC_055966.1:25938157-25943157 GCF_018492685.1 Alosa sapidissima | reverse complement strand
AGAGAGAAAGAGGTAGAGAAGAGAGGGAGCAAAGGGCTGAGAGAGAAAGAGGTAGAGAAGTGAGGGAGCAAAGGGCTGAGAGAGAAAGAGGTAGAGAAGAGGGGGAGCAAAGGGCTGAGAGAGAAAGAGGTAGAAGGTCAAACAGAAGGAACTTGTGAGAGAGGGAGGGAGTTCAATACTCCTTTATTAATTCATTGTCATAGGCTCTCACACAGTGGTGTCAGTAAAGCATCTCAAAACAAAAGATGGCAACCAGAAGGCGTTCATCTCCCTTTCAACTAAAAAAGAAATGTCTCCCCTGTTACACCTTAAACACTGCATTCCCCTCATGTCACAACTTAACACAACAGCAAGAACATAAAAAAACAAAGGGAGGGAAAAAATGAATGGAGAAAGAGAGAGACTGTGAAAGAGGGAGAGCAGATAGAAGAGATATATAGAGTGAAAGAAAGAGAGAGGGAGAGTGAGAGAGGGTCAGATAGAATGATACGGAGACCATGGCTACACTGTTTCAGATTCATTTGGATCTGCACTCCTACACTACCTTGACATCTTGACCAGTGTGAATGGTCATGGGATGTGCGTTTTTAAAGTGTAATCTGGACAGAGATCATTTCAGTTGTAAAAGTATGTTTTAAAAAACAGAGGAAACAAAAGAGGAGAGAGAGGGAGAGAGAGAGACAGATACAGAGAGAGAGAGAGAAAGATAGAGAGAGGGAGGGAGAGAGAGAGAAACAAAAGAGGAGAGGGAGAGAGATGGAGATGGAGGCCATGCTGGGTTACAGTTCACCTACCCCTGACTCACTCAGTCCGATCACTCCATTCCTTCGTTCTTCTTCAGCCCAGTTCCCAGTTCAGATATGGAGCTATCAAGAAGAGTGTGAAATATGCATCCATTCTTTTTTTCCATCTGTCTCCTTTCCTCATCCCATCCCCTCCGTCAGCTACTCTTTCACCTTTTTTTTCATCCATACACATTCCATTCTCGCTTTCTTTCTTTTCTTCACCTCTCCCTTCTGTCTGTTTCCCTTCCCCTCCCTCTCTCTCTCTCTCTCTCTCTCTCTCTCTCTCTCTCTCTCTCTCTCTCTCTATCTCTCTCTCTTTCACTCTCTCAGGTCCTCTCTCTCTCTCAGTCTCTCTCTACCTTCTGTACCCCTAGTTGTTGGCCCCTGACCAATCCTTTCCTAATTACCCATGGTGTGTGTGTGTGTGTGTGTGTGTGTGTGTGTGTGTGTGTGTGTGTGTGTGTGTGTGTGTGTGTGTGTGTATGTGTGTGGGTATTTGCTCTAAAAATGCACTGAGATACAGAGAGAGAGAGGGAGAGAGAGAAAGATAGAGAGAGAGAGAGAGAGAGAGAAACGAAAGAGGAGAGGGAGAGAGATGGAGATGGAGGCCATGCTGGGTTGCAGTTCACCTACCCCTGACTCACTCAGTCCGATCACTGTGTGGGAGCAGAACGTTACTATAGTAACGTCTCCGGCAGCCCTGAGTGGGACAAAGCCAGTACCCTCATCCCACCCACTTCTGTCAACGCCACAGCGGCCAGAGGCCACCGCACACAGGACAGCGTGAACGACAGAGAAAAAGAGAGAGAGAGGGATAGAGAGAGAGAGAGAGAGAGAAAGGAGCTTTAGGCTTGGCCACTTCCAGGATTTCAAAACGTATAGCCCATTACTTATCTTGTGGTATAGCATATTTATATGCTACTCATATTACTGTGGGTCTTTAATTCGTGGTCAGTGGCACACATTAGGGCATAAAAGGGTGTCAGTGTATGTACATTGTTTTGCTCATGAATAACATCTGCACCATGTTCATTTATTAAATGTATAGCTGTTTTAGCTATAAACCTACAGTACCTAGTGAAGGTAAAGAATTCAGGAATCAGAAGTGATAAGATGTATGTGCTTCTGTCGGGGGTCAAGAGAATAGCAAGAGCTGATGTAAGTGGGTTACTGTCTTAATTATTCAGTTGTCTTCATTCTTCAAAGTTTGCTGATATAAAAACAAACATCAGTAGAAATACAGAGAGAACCTGCGAGATCAGGAAGTAGAGAGGGATGGGGGGGGGGTCAGCTGATATATAATAGTGTGCAGATTTAGTTATGGTGCAATTGATGGGATTCCCATAACTAGGACCAATAGAAATATAAAGATGTGTTGCATATTCTGTCAGACACGTTATTTTAATCACACGCGATACATTATGAAATCATATAGAAATCTCATTGATATGATAAAGCATGGGACGTCAGGAGATTAAAAGGAGCCAACCTTGAAAAGATCATTTTACGCTGTATCAATCTTCTGTACCTTCTCTTCTGTTTGTCTCAGGTTTAGATCACTCCAACACAGACCTGCGGAAGAACTTTGTAAGTCCCTGTTACTTATTATTATTAATCAAGCAGACATGTATGTGTGCAATTGTGTGGATATGTCATATTTATGGGTGTTTGTCACAGAGCCAAGTTTGCAGATAGAGGGTGTGTAAAATGCAGATGGGCCTCAGAACAAGCATCAGTAACAGAGAGACAGGTCTCATCTTAGAGAGAGACAGGCAAGAGCAACACCCAAACACTCAGCTACCACTTACCAGCCTCCCCTCTCCAATCATATATCACTGAGCTAATAATAAGCATGCCTGTCAGGGAGATTGAGCAATATGCGTACACACACACACACACACACACACACACACACACACACACACACACACACACACACACACACACACACACACACACACACACACAGACACACAGACACAGACATACACAGACATGCATTCATACACATGGACACACATAGATACACATATACCCATGGACACACACACACACACACACAGACATGCATTCATACACATGCACACACATAGATGCACATATACCCATGGACACACACACACACACACACACACACACAGAGAGAGAGAGAGAGAGAGGCGCAAGTGATTGAGGCGTTTTGTACACACAAACTCAACTGCGTTCAATCTCGGGGCACTGCATCAAACTGCTAGACATGCGGCAGACGCTTTCTCATATCTGCCATTTATAATCCAGACCGCCGTCTCGCCTATCAAAGAGCCTGTCTGAGACACTTTCAATTTCTCACACACACACACACACACACACACACAGGCACACACACACACAAGGCGATGCAAAAGGGTTCAATTGATTGCGCAAGTAAACAGTGTCTCCTTGCGGGTAAAACCCAGAGGGGATTGTCAGTCGTTCTATCAAGCGGATGGATGCTACTCTGTTCTTGTTTGAACATGAAAGCTTGTCAGTGAGAAATCAAGAATATCCTTTTTTACCCTGATGTCTGTAGAAACACGTCACTTTCTGAAATCGTTTTTGCAGTCTCATGTAATTTTTCGTGTTTATTTCGCAAGCCTCCCCCTTGCCCCTACAACAGTGTCATTTCATTTCACAACTAAACTACTTAGTATTTCTCCTCTGGTTTTGAAGCAAAAACACCCCCTGAGAATTGTCATTAGAATGTAATCTATTTTTAGTTTGTTTTTGTTTTTATGTGATGCAATAGCATGATTTGGTGGCTATGATGTGAATAATTGTGAGGTGGTTATCATGCCTTTCCCAAATCCTCAGGAACCCTTTGCCAGCTTTGACCTCCGAGGAGCGCATGGGCTATCCCACGATCCCATGCCCCTGCGAGACGCAGAGAGCGGGTAACGACTGCAGTCAGTGTGTCTATGGTGAAGGGTTTCTATGGTGCCTTTTTTGTCTCATCTGCGCGAGGAGGGTGTGGCAGCAGTATGCAGAAACCAGCCCGTTTTTTTGGCTTTGACTTGTGTTAGTTTCACTTTCACTAATGTTGTGAGATAAGCCATTTGACCTTGGTGGCGGTGGTCTCAGCTCTTTGCACTTTTCCATGTGTATGAATTGCACTACATAAATAAATCAACTTGCATCTCCTCCTGTGCACTGATGGGTTGCTGTGGCTCGTAGCGGTCAGTCCCTGGAGCTTCCGCATGCACTGCCCCACACACTGCTGCTTCCTTACTGCCTTCCCTTTAAAAACTGCTCACCTCCTTTGTATCGACCTGCTGGGCCCCCAGTTCAGCTGCATGGGTATGGCTAGATCTATCGTGGTCAAGGTCATTGGCTTGACCTTGAATGTAAACAATGCTATAATGTCTTATTTATTTTTAAATACTTCTTAATTGCGTTCTGAATTATTTTCTGTAAGCTAAGACCAAACCTGCTGCCTTCAGTAAAAGCTCAACAGAAATATTCTGGGACTTTTCTGTTTGAATTCAGATTTTTTCTAAACCAAAGCAAAAGTCTCAAGAATGACCCAGATATGTAATTTGTCATCAGCCAAGAAATAACAAGGTCTGTCTTTGCACCAAATAATATGGTGAAAAAGAATATTATTTATAATATACAATTAAATATGAAGATTCGGTAACACTTTACTTGACGGGTGAGTTCATAACACATTTATAGCAGCTGTCATAAACGCCAAACCTCTTACCTGATCACGTCACATCTGAGTCAATGGGCTAAATATTTCATGAATATCTTATGAAGTCTACACCAAATGTCACTTTACTGTACAAGTTATGAAGTATTCGTAATCACTGAGTTTAACACTGGGAGGTAAACTAGCCTACATTCAGCTGACCCGTATTTGTGTAACCTGGAAACGGTTGGACATTCCCAGTAGCAAAAGATGAGAAATCATCTGCAAAGGTTAGATCATAAAACAAATACATATTTATGAAACAAACATTATTTGCTTGACCATGTTCTGTCTTTTTGGCACTGGAGTAGCCCATTGACTCAGATGTGACGTGATCAGGTAAGAGGTTTGGAACAAAAACGGCAATGCTGCTTTGCGATTGTTGGACTTATTTTGACAAGTTGTCACCGTTCTGTCTTCCACATTCATGAAAGGTTTGATATGAATGTTGTTGAGTCATGTCTCATGAAACAGTCATGAATGCTTTATGTGCAGTTTATGACAGCTGC
>NC_055966.1:25925657-25935657 GCF_018492685.1 Alosa sapidissima | reverse complement strand
TGGGTTTCAGTGCTGCACCTGCCTCAGCTCAAACCAGCCGACTTCGGCCGACCAGCTATGAGCTCCACAGCTTTTGTGAACCTCCCGTCCCACATACAATATACCGTAGTTATAATATGAAACCTCTCATGTCGTTGACGCATTCGCATCCCAGATCTTCAATTTCAAAATCAATTTCTGAGGTTGACACCCGCATCTGTCTCTCAATTCTGCGTTCAATGCACAATGTTTCAGAGCAATCAAGACCACATTATCAAAGCAAAGCTTTATCTGCATGGTGATTTGGGGCTGTCTCTGTGTGTGTCTGCACTCCAACCAATCCTCTTAACCTTTGACCTTGTGCTTGCTTTGACCCCCCTTGTGACCTCTGCAGGTATCCGGCTGCTGGATGGGGTGGTGACGGATGTTATGGAGGCCTCGTCCCTCAGCTTCAACAGCAGCTTCATCGACATCTACATCTGCAGCTGGGGCCCCCGAGACGACGGGGTTGAGATGGGGGGGCCTGCACAGCTGGCGGAGAAAGCCTTACGTCTCGGGGCGGAGAGGGTAATGAGTGTGTGTGTGTGTGTGTGTGTGTACAGGGATTAAAAATGTAATGCTTCTCATTTTGGTTTGTTTTGAGCAGAAACATTATTTTTACGTTCCTGTAAATTTAGAGGCTTCGCCTCTAAATAGTAACCTGTTTGAACATTATAGTAATAATGTTTTTTTTAACACTGACATTGCCTTTACAAATTGATTTATGCACAATAGACAGCCTTAGAGTGTAAATCAAACCACATCAGAAATCAAGGCTAACAGTATCTAGCAAGGCTTAAAATGTTCAGGCGCTGTGTCTGAATTCAGGCATGGGCCAGGCCATTTACGATTTGAATTGTCCTTGCCTGGATCCCAGTAAAATCCTTACCTATACGTTGCTGCCAATTGCATGACACTTAAAACAGATCATCCACCCCCTCCCTCCAGGGTCGAGGTGGTAAAGGGAACGTCTTCGTCTGGGCGTCTGGTAATGGCGGGGCGCACGGTGACCACTGTGGAGCTGACGGCTATATCAACAGCATCTACACCATCGCCATCGGAGCAATCACTCACACCGGCCGCTCAGCCTTCTACAGCGAGCCCTGCCCTGCCACCATGGCAGTCACCCTCACCAGTGGCAACCCAGGCTCTCTGCCCGTGGTACTGTAAGCCTGTTCTGATGAGCCAAGTTTATGTATGGTACTGTTGACACTCACTTACTGTACATGTGGTATGATCAGAGATCAACAACAAGAGAAAAAGGGGTTAGGTTTATGCGCATGTGTGGAGCAGATGCTCTCAAAAATATATGTAATAATAATATATATGTAATAATAATAAGAAGAAGAAGAATCACTTTTCTATTCATAAAAGACAAAGGCAAATTATGACGGTGATGCTACAGTAGGCACTACAGTTCTACTACTTTCCAGTATAACCGCTATAGAAATGATCTATGCCCCATATCTGTCTCTCTCAATCTAACTGCTGGAAAGACATACCAGTTATAACCTGCTGCATTTAAAAATGATCATCATTGGGTTCTAAATTTAGCTAATATGGTCATCATTAGGTTCTAAATTTAGCTAATATGTTCATCATTAGGTTCTAAATGTAGCTAGATCTGTAGATCTATAGAGCACATAACATAGACACAACTCAAAGTTGTCTCTATCAATTATAAAAATGTAGGTAAAGCATAAAATGAATTAAGATTAATTGATATATTAGAAATGTAAAAAAAGCATCAAATTGCAGTGAAGAATGTTACTGTAATATGCTAACCTCAACTCCACTTATTGAAATTGGACGAAATAAAACACAAAATATTCTTTTTATGATCCATGGCCATGGAACACTCCTACTTTAGCTGATATTTATAGACCTATAGTGGTTGCATTGCTTGCCATCTTTAGGATAGCAGCAGGTAGCGTTGAGTGGCTAGCTACTGTAAAAGCCCTTGTGGTTGACCCTACGACCTCCCAGTAGGAGGCAGCAGTGAGGCAGACCCAATGGCAATGAGCTGCTTAGGTGTCTCTGATTAATAGGTTTATTAAATATTCCTCTGTTCCCATATAACACCTTGATACAGTACACATATAGCGTGTGTGTGTGTGTGTGTGTGTGTGTGTGTGTGTGTGTGTGTGTGTGTGTGTGTGTGTGTGTGTGTGTGTGTGTGTGTGCAATGTATGTTTGTGTGTGTGTGACTATGTGGTTTGTGACATGTCCATGTGAGTGTGTGTTTCTGAGAATGAGAGAATATGCGGGTGTGTGTGTGTGTGTGTGTGTGTGTGTGTGTGTGTGTGTGTGTGTGTGTGTGTGTGTGTCTGTGTGCGAAGGCTCTTTTGTGTTTAGCTGTCGTTTGGTGCCGGTGAGAGGGCTCAGGGTGGCGTGATATTTATAGCGTCCTGGTGGTTGACCCGGTGGTGTGAGGAAGGCAGGAGCCTTCAGACAGCTGATGCACAGACGCAGGTGTTAATTAGGGGTGAAACAGGAGGCAGAGACCAATGAGAGGTGTTGATGTGCACTTCAGGAAGAGAGAGAGAGAGAGAGAGAGAGAGAGACTGAAATAAGAACATGTGATGGATACACATGTACTGTATCTTGAGAATGGAAGAGAGAGAAGGATATGAATAGGAGAGAAATGGAGAACTATAGATACAACTGAGAAATGGAGAACTATAGATACAACTGAGAAATGCGGAGACAGAGGAGTAAAGGATGAGAAAAAATAAAGGAGTGGTGAAGCAGAGAGAGACAAAAAGAGAGAGATAGGGTGGGGGGGGAGAGAGAGAAAGGCTAAGAGATAGAGAGAGAGAAAGGGTGGAGAGAGAGAAAGTGTGGGGGGGTGAGAGAGAGAGAAAGAGGCTGAGAGATAGAGAGAGGGAGAGAAGATTCCCTCTCCTTCTCAATATCCACAAAAGAGCGGCAAAATTCTGGCATCACCTAAAACACAGTGAACCAAGCAGATACCACCATACTGGTGCCCATCTGAGGGATGAAAATCCAGAGAAGAATCCCCTAGATTACCTAATTGAAAAACATGGCCTAAACAAAATTGACTCAAACATTGCTTCAAAATTAAAACAATTAGAAAAAAACTCGAAAGAAAATTACATTAACAATTGGAGGGATAAAATTAAACAAATAAGTAAACTCAATGTATTTAAATTAATAAAATCTGATTACAAATTGGCACCATGTTTAACTAAAATTCAAAATGATAAACATAGAAAGCTATTGACAAGGTACAGGCTCAGCGCCCATAGCCTTGCTATAGAAAAGGGGCGACACAGGCAAACCTGGCTGTATCCTGAAAAAAGGATGTGTGCTCACTGTGGTAATGTAGTAGAAAATGAACAGCATTTCCTTACTGAATGCAAAAGATACAAAGTTATAAGGGAAGAATATTTTACTAAAATCGGAGATATCCTGGGGGAAGTAGACAATTGTGTCCACCTAGCTGCTGAGTACATCCAATCCTGCCACATCCTGAGAGAACAGCCCATATTACACCAATCAATAATATAATAATCCATATATTTTTTTTTTAAGCTTTTTTTTGGGGGTTTTTTCTGTTCATTTTATCAGCTAGGTGTTATTTTAATTATTATTATTATTACTATTGTTTGTATTACCATTATTATTATCTATATTACTATTATTGTTGTATTGAATGCTTTGACAACACTGTAAAATTTACATTCAAATAGTGAAATATGAGGGAAAACGGTAGCAATATTGGCCATCATTACATTACTGTATATTATATTACATTACATTTGGCTGACACATTTTTAGCCAAAGCGGCTTGCAACATGGTAAACAGCTTTTTAAAACAATTCTCTCAACAATTCTAGAACAATTTAAAAAGTAGAGTACAATAAGGAGTACAATAAGAAAAAGTGCATCAGTGAGTGCTGTTTTTATACAGTCAATTGTCAGTTCTGGTCAGGTGGTAAGTGCTAGAATTAGCAAGGCTAGTTGTAAGTAGTGCTATGAGAGGAGATACATATACAGTGTTGCCAAAGCAGTGTTACGCTAATAAAAAACAATAATTATTTAAAAGTGAAAAACATTTTAAGAAATGGAAATTATTTTATGCTCTATTACTGTGTGTGTGTTTAGGTGACGGTGTCTAACCTAGATGACGGCTGCATCACAGAGTTTGCTGGCACATCTAGTGCAGCACCAATCGCTGCTGGAGTCATTGCTCTCGTTCTTGAAGCAAAGTGAGTTTCTCTCTCTCTCTCTCTCAATCACACACACACACACACACACACACACACACACACACACACACACACACACACACACACACACACACACACTGAATTTACTGAATTTTCGACTTGGTTTGGACTTTGGAGATCCACGGTATGGTTTTGAGATAGAGCCTTCTCACAACTGGCATCTCTACAGAGTCCACACAGTCCCCCAGAACTCCTCCTCAGCCTAGTTCATAATTCAGGACGGGTCTACACAACTTCTCATAACTCAGAAAGCCCTATGCCTCTCCCACAGCTACACACAGCTCTGCACTCTTGAATTTCCCCTTGAGGATCAATAAAGTATCTATCTATCTATCTATCTATCTATCTATCTATCACTCATTCAACTGTGTTACATCACTCATTCAACTGTGTTACTGACAATGCTACTATACGTAGCTTTAGGGGGTCTCTCTCTCTCTCTCTCTCTCTCTCTCTCTCTCTCTCTCTCTCTCTCTCTCTCTCTCTCTCTCTCTCTCTCTCTCTCTCTCTCTCCTCTCCCCCCTCTCTGCAGTCATCTATAGGAGGCTTGTGCATGATCTGTGTTTCTGTAGGGGTGTCGTGTGTACTCTCCCTATCCTTTCATGGTGTGTGTGTGTGTGTGTGTGTGTGTGTATGTATATATGTCTGTTCTACATGTCATGTTGCTCTCGGGCTGATGCTGTATACGGTCGCTGGCTGGCTGGCACGCTCGTATTTTGACATCTGCCGAGGCCATTGTTGTGAGCCGTGTTAAGCCTCTGGTGAAGGGCCCGGCTATTGATCGGCACAACAAACGGACAGCTGCTCTGCGCCTTTTGTTTTCCACGCCAGGAGAAGCCCCTAATGATGTTTGGCCAACGCCGCGTCACGCATGTCCGAGGCTACTGTACGCCGCCTGCCTCCTCCTCCCCTCAAACAGGAAGGCAGAGAAGGGGGGGGGGCGAGGGGAGGGGGGAAGTGTGGCTCTTCTCTGGAGAGGCGGAATTAGAATTGGAAATATGGCCGCCGCCCTGCAGTGGAGTCATTAGCATACGAGAGGCGACACCTGTGGAATATGCTAATGAGGTGTGGAGAATTAGAATAACATTTTGTTAGTTCACTGCCACACTCACTTGTTTTCTAATCTCTCAGTAGATCTCCTCACTCGTTTTACCCAGTCCTCTCTTTCACACGCTCTCTTTCTCTCTCTTTCTTTCTCTGTCTCTCTCTTTCCCTCTATTTATCTGTCTCTCATTCCCTCTCTCGCTCACTTCCTCTCTTTCTCTCTGTCCCTCTCTCATTCCTCTCTCTCTCTATCTCTCTCACTCTATCTTTCTCTCTTTCCTTCTCTCTCTGGGTTTTTATATCAATTTGTCCTCTGTTTGCGTGTATTTGAATACCAAGTCTGTATATACGAGACAGTGGCTGTGTAAATATTATGAGTCTGCGTGAGTGTGTGTATCATTAGTGAGGGAGTGAGAGTGTGTTTGATTGTGGTTTAAAAAGAGAGTGTGTTCTTTATTGATGTGCAAGCAAGTCAGCGTTCGTACTATTTACATGAGTCTGTGAACAGCAGAAAGATTTCATAAATGTGTTTGTGTCTATCTGTCTGTCTGTCTGTCTCCCTGTGTGTGTGTGTGTGTGTGTGTGTGTGTGTGTGTGTGTGTGTGTGTGTGTGTGTGTGTGTGTGTGTGTGCTCACTTGACAGTGCTCCTCGGCCTTGAGCTGCTGTGGCCTGTTGTTATTGATGACCAGTGGGGGCTAGAGTTTAACGACTAACCTGTCACCACTGGCAACACCCCGACACACACACACACACACACACACACACACACGCACACTCTCACTCTCTCTCTCTCACACACACACACACACACACACACACACACAGACTGTAAAGTGGAGCGCAGCTCCCTGGAGATCTGGTTGGACATATGTGTTAAAGGGCTTGTATGAGCTGTCAGGTGGTTGGTGTTATATATCAGCCTGCTGGCCACACACACACATACACACACACACACACACACATTGGCGGACCGCTGGCCCCTGGCTGCTGACCGCTGACCGCTGGCCCCATCCATCAGAGCAGGGCATGGAAAAGTGTGTGTGTGTGTGTGTGTTTGCGTTTGCCTGTGTGTATGTATGTGTGTGTGTGTGTGTGTGTGTGTGTGTGTGTGTGTGTGGTGTGTGCGTGCATGTGTGTGTGTGTGTGTGTGCGTGGTGTGTGTTTGCCTGTGAGTGTGTGGATTTGTGGAAGAATACTGTTAACTATGTCTATCTTCTCTATCCTCTTTCCTTTGATTTTCATTTCAGATGTATCCTTCCTTTCCTAGTCTTCTAGGCCTATGTTTATTCATCCCCCTCTTTCTTTCCCTCTCTCTCTCTCTCTCTCTCTCCCTCTCCTTCTCTCTCTCTCTTCTCTCTCTCTCTCTGTCTCACTCTCTCTCTCTCTCTCCCTCTCTCTCTCTCCTCTCTCTCTCTCTCTCTGTCTCACTCTCCCCCTCTCCCTCCCCTCTCTGGGAAGCAATCATTCCGTCAGCAGAGCGCAGAGAATGGCGTCTGCTCTTCAGGGATTTCTGTAATCACGGCGGGATCTCATTCCGAATGCGGCGCACGCCACGCGCTCTGCCTCCCTAATCGTTTTTAACACCGCCTCGAACCCGGCCAATCCCTGAGACGCACATTTACAAACGAGGGGGCCGCCGCTGCAACGCGTGCATGCACGCTCCACCACACCGCCATTGGAGCCGCACACCAGGAGAAAAAAAACAGCCGCCGCCGCCGCTGAGCTGCCGCAAAGCTTTTACCGCCGAGAGGAAGAGAGTCACAGACGAATCACAGACCTGCTGCTTTTCGCCCATCATCATCATCATCATCATCATCGCAGTGCAGAATCCGGCCCAGCAGAAGCTGAGGCAAAAAACCGAGCAGGTAGGGCTTGGAAAACGCACCTTAGATTTGCATTAATGCGTGAGGGAGGGAGGGAAGGAGACGCAATCTCCGTAGCGCTCCGTGCACACGCTAGCGCCCCGGCAGCCCCTTCTGGCCCCAGAACAACACGTGCACACACACACCTCCTCCCTCCTGCCCTCCTGCCCCCCCCGCTCGCCCGCCTCCACAGCCACAGGAAGAACAGGAAACTATGGGGGGGGGGGGGGTGTAATTAAAATGGTGGATGTTCAGTGAAATGAAATGTCTTCAGTCTCTCATTCAGTCAACTCATTGGCTCAAGAGACCGAGTTTTAACAAATCTGTACCACGTTGGCACCACTGGCACGCCTTGGCACCACTGGCACCACAGTCACGCCTCCAGCTGTGTGCCAGGACTGAGCCAGATCTGGGCCAAATAAGGCCCAAATATGGTATTGGACAGAGCAGTCAAATGTACATCAAATCAGGCCCAAGTATGGTATTGGACAGAGTAGTCAAATGTACATCAAATAAGGCCCAAGTATGGTATTGGACAGAGTAGTCAAATGTACATCAAATCAGGCCCAAGTATGGTATTGGCCACAGCAGGCAAATGTACACCAAATAAGGCCCAAATATATGTTACATTGGGATTAAATGTATACTACATCAGGCTTAAAGATGAAACCATATTACGAACAAATGAGAACCAGATCAATGCCCAACTAGGTGCCATATTTGGGTCAAATACCACATCAGGCCAAAATATGGTCCTTATTTCGGTCAAATGTATACCAGGGCCTGGCCCAAATGATGTGGCACATTAGGGTCAAACATATACCATATCAGACTCAAATATTATATGTGCCACAATGTGTACCAACCCAGAGCCAAATGTGTGTGATATGAGGGGCAGATATGCGGCAGATCTTAATGAGTAATATGCACTCCACTCCTGCCAATGATGGAGCTCATTTAGCTGGGGCTTGCCTTGGCGTGAGGGCGTGTGGAGGTGGCGTGGTGCAGGCGAGGGCAGAGTGAGCTCATTGGAGTGATTGTGGGCACGCTCAGAGGCTCCCTATCTGTTATCTGCACAAGTGTTTCTAATGTTTCGATCAATTAGAGCCCGTCCAATAGCTACAAGGCTGTGATTTCCTTTAAATGCACTCCATCAGGGCCGCGCAGATTTGCGTAGTTAATGAGGGAGGTAAGGAAAAGAGGGAGGGCAGGGAGGGGGAGAGAGAGAGAGAGAGAGATTGAGAGATGGTCGGAGGGGGAGAAAGAGAGACAGTGTGTGTGTTAGACTGGTGTTTAACAGTGTAAGCGACTCTGAGGACGGAACTGATAGATTCCTTTTGGCACATGGTTGTCACTTTCTAAGCTGATATCAAAACTATTTCTCTCTCTAACCTGTCTGTGTCTTGTTTCTTTTCTCCCTCTCTCAGTATGTCTCTGTGTGTGCGTTTGTGCGTGTGTGTGTGCGTGTGTGTGTGTATGTGTGCGTGCGTGCGTGCGTGCGTGCGTGCGTGCGTGCGTGCGTGCGTGCGTGTGTGCGTGCGTGCGTGCGTGTGTGTGTGTATTTTCAGGTTATGGTTGTGTGTGCCTGTGTGAAAATGAAATGACTGAACTAAGGTGTTGAACTTCAAGCAAAGTGTTTGAATTTGAGAAGGCTTGTGTGTATGTGTGTGTATGTGCAGTGGTCAGACTGAACATCAATCAGACTGAAAATCAACTGTAAGCTTGAATGTGTATATTTATCACACACACACACACACACACACACACACACACACACACCATATCTCTTTCTCTCCCTTTGTGTTGGTCCTCTTTGTAGTTGTTCTCTTCATTATCTCGTGGTTTTTCAATTGTTTCACTCTGCACAGAAAATATGTTTTAGGAGCTCCTGCACAGTAATGTTGGTGTGTGTGTGTGTGTGTGTGTGTGTGTGTGTGTGTGTGCGTGTGTGTGTGTGCATGTGTGTGTGTGTGTGTGTGTGTGTGTGTGTGTGTGTGTGTGTAGGTTTTCTTCAAACTACTGCACCATAGCAGTGTAACTCAGTGCAACAGAATAACATTTCTAATCAGTGTACCAGTGTGTGTATACACTATATAATACTCTATAATACTCCCCTAGGTGTTTATATCTACTTCTGTGTGTCCTTTCGTGTGTGTGTGTGTGTGTGTGTGTGTGTGTGTGTGTGTGTGTGTGTGTGTGTACACTTTTCACTCTTCCCCCGGAAGGGACATGCTGTCCTTGTGCCCCCCCCCCCCCCCCCCCCAGTATTTTAAATTATTGGTGGTCTCTGCGCTGCTCTGCTGCTCTGCTCCCAGAGCCCCCTGCTCCAGACTGCTGCTCATTTCAGCTCCTCACACTGGGCCTCATTGATCTGGCCTGCAGTTCAACTTAATTGGAAACACAGTAGCACACACACACACACACACACACACACACACACACATTGACTTATATGCATATTCACAAACATACAAATACACTCAGTCACACACGTACATTAACAAATGTATAACACACACATACTTACACACATACACACACACAAATACACTCACACACTGACATACATACAGTATGCACACACAGACACACATACACACACTTACTTCATGTGCCAATGTGCCAGGCACATGTAAATACAGTCATACACATACTTACTGACAGGCACATATTCAATTCTACACACACACAAACACAGAGTCATACTCGTTCAGACTTTTATTGCCTTGTTGGTACCAACATGCTGTACAAATTGTGTCATAAAACCATTCATTCATTCATATGCATATTAACAGACACACACACCACTTCCATATACACTC
>NC_055966.1:25920657-25923157 GCF_018492685.1 Alosa sapidissima | reverse complement strand
AATATATCAATTGATAATGATGATTAATAATGCTAATATGGAAAGCCCAGATCGTTGAAATAAAAAAGAAGTATGTATTTAGGATGTAGGATGTATTTTATAATCCCTTAAATGGGCAACAGGTTTCCATTCCATCCCCAAGCTGCACTCGCAAGAAGAAGTTCCTGGGGATCGAAACGTTGCCCTTTTAAGACCATCTTTTATTTTTTTAATGTAGCCTAAACCCTGTCTACATAAAGGCAATTGCTACAATCTGGCCATATATAGCCTACAGTCAGTTAAATTGTGATGCAGTGGTTGTCCATTGGAACATCCCATCTTTGCCAGTTAGTGCTGTCATGAACGAGAATTAATGGATGAACTTGATTAGAACTTGATGAACTTGATGAACGTCTAGGCTACAGTTATGCCAAAAGAACACCATCAGTTTAGCACGGAACTTCATCACCTCTCCCCACTGCTTGATGTGAATCCACCTGTGCTGTTTTTAACACTCAACCGTGTGACATCAGGACTCAGTGCTAAGGGGCTCGGAAGTGTCAGACCCGGGTGATTTCCAGGTAAAATAATTCGGACCTTGTAATTCGGACCACACATGCAGCCTGCTCATTTGATGCTCCTCTGTCTCTCTCTCTCTCTCTCTCTCTCTCTCTCTCTCTCTCTCTGTCCTTTCTCTCTCTCTTTCTCTGTCTTTTCTCTGTCTTTTCTCTCTCTTCGTCTGTCTCTCTCTGACAGATAGCTCAGACTCCCATCTCAAGTCGTAGAGCAATAAAACGGCCTCTTTGTGAGGTCCTGGCCCGTTGCTCTGCCAGTCCCTCGCCTGTCATATTTGGGAACCCCCCACCCTCAATTTATGTGCTGGTTTGTGGCCATTTTCTGGTTGACGGTTGGATCCGGTGTCGTCGGTGGAATGCGAGACGATGACTCTCTCTCGTCAAGGTCGCAATGGTGTCATGCGCAGGCTCGCCCTGCACTCTATTTGAGTCATGGGGTGGGCATGTGAAGTGCGCTCTGTGATGGGCAATAATGGGCCGCGGTTTGAAATGGAGAGCGGAAAGGGGCGTCCTGCCTGCCACACCACACACACACACACACACACACACACCCACCACTGAACCTCTAATGACGTGTTTATCTGAAAGCACAACTCATGAACACAATGCATTGCCTATTCACCAGAAAAGGCAAGAAAATGTCAGTGCAGGACAGTGTGTATGCCTCTCTCTCTCTCTCTCTCTCTCTCTCTCTCTCTCCTCTCTCCTCTCCTCTCTCTCTCCTCTCTCTCTCTCTCTCTATATCTCTCTCTCTCTGTGTGTGTGTGTGTGTCTGTGTCACATTCATATTATCACACCTAGGCACAATACACTTTCTCTAGCGGGAGGTCCACCTTTTGTCTAAACTTCATTTAAGTCATTTTTCCTATGCCAGTCATAATGAGAGGATGAAAGAAAAGCCAATTTCCTTCAGCGTTTTTTTTTTTAGACTCGCCAAAAAAAGACCCTCTGCTTGAGTACCCTTTAGTCTTTTGTTATACAGAGCCGCACTAATATCTGTGAGTCCACCACGCGCCGAGGAAAGGTCTTAATTGGATTCCATTAGTATAGTGTTTGACATGACACCAGGGTCTGCTGTATTCTGACTCACTGCAGCTTAAATATGTGCGGCCCATTCTTTGCCTGTCTGTCTTTGTCACGCCATGAATATTCATCCTTGAATGGAGCGTTTTCTCCTCTATTGTGCTGTCTTTGGCTCAGGCTCTTTGCTGTGGCTTATGATATGTGCTGGGTGTGTGGAGCAGAGCTGATGCTCTGTGGCCAGTGACTCACCAAGAAGGATCATCAGCTGGTTATTTGTTGGGTAGGCGTTGAGAGTGTGTCACATGGACCACTCCAAGGCAAGCACATACACAGGGACACATGCGCACATGCACACATACATACACACACACACACACACACACACACACACACACACACACACACACACATATGTATACCTCTATACTTTCATATGCTAGGGGTGGGAATCGACAATGTTCAATTCATTGCAGTATCGATTTGTAAATTCATTCCCACCTCTAGTCACAATACTTTGCCCACGATAACAACAATAGCACAATATAACAATTTGCGATATAACAATTCTGCAGTACTCAATAATCAAAAGATACATCAAAAGTTACAAAAGATGCATCTTTTGTATATACAGAAGAAAAAGAGAAAAGAGCTGGAATTATGTATTCATTCATTGCATTTCACAACTGAATTGAAACAGTGTACAAAGTGCATTAGAGTTTTAGCTTTTTAGAAAATGATAATAATAATTTATATTATATTAATTGATGGTAATAATATGTGTGTAGAGGATGCTCGATGGTCTTTTGGGCCCCCACTGTTGACATCAAGGCAGCGCTGCCACCGTTAACTTCAAGGTAACCCTAACCCTTGACTAACCCTAGCGCTTTCCAGGCAACGATGAAGTCGACAGTGGGGACCCAAAA
>NC_055966.1:25908157-25910657 GCF_018492685.1 Alosa sapidissima | reverse complement strand
CACACACACTGTAATAACGCATGCCAACCTCCCCAGGCGGGTATACCCAGGCTACGGGGGCAGGCAGGTGGGTGGGTTGGGGCGTGTGTGTGTGTGTTGGGGGGGGCGGGGTGTGTGGTTGAGTCGGGTTGGCATGATCAGCTCTCCCATAGCTGCCCCCAATTACTCATTCTCTTAAAAGGCCATTAAAACATAATTGCCCAACGATTTACATCCCTGTTAATACAGCGTAGGATAATTTATTAATTTCCCATAAGCCTCTCTTTTTATGTAGACGAAAAAGAGACGGAAGAGGGGAGAAGAGATGGCGAGGGAACGAGAGAGAGAGGGAGAGAGGGAGAGAGAGGGAGAGAGAGGGAGAGAGGGAGAGAGAGAGAGAGAGAGAGAGAGAAAAGAAATGGAGAGTGAGGAGATGGCGAAAGAGAAAGAGAGAGACAGTAATTTCCTGAGTCATGTGGAAGGGGATGTCGGGTGCGGAGTGTAATTGTTTAACCCTCCACGCTCTCACACCGCGCTCACACACCTTCCTGTTCACTCCCCTGTTTAATCCTTGTTATCACCCTCATTAGCCGTGGGGGTCAGAGGTCAACTGTTGCCGTAGAAACACAAAAACAGACATCAGGACCGGAAAGGTTCCATCTCGGGGGTGTCTGTGTGTGTGGGTGGGTAGGGTAGGGGCGGGGCGGGGCGGCGAATGCCACAGTGTTTTGGGATGTGGGTCCACACACAAAGGTTTCTCCCACTCCCTAGGCCCACCCCTCGATTCTGCCTGTCTCTTTGTGTGTGAGGGCATGTGTGTGTGTGTGTGTTTGTCTGTGGCGAATCAGGACCTTGTTTCCCCTGGTGTCACAGCCCTTTAATTGGTGCTAATAAAGATCAATTAAAGTAATTAAGTGCTTGGGCTGCATTAATCCTGCTGGTGAATATATTAGCATGGGCTTTGCCTCCTGCCCCAATACCCCCCCCCCCCCCCCCCACACACACACACACACACACACACACACATACACACACACATACACACACACATACACATACACACACACACACACACACACACCACACACACACACACACACACACACCACACTGGTGTTTGGGGGCAGGAAATCTGAGGTCATGTCAAAAGCACACACCCCCTGGCACAAATACCACAGCAGCACATTCTCACACACACAAACACACGGTGTCAATTACATTCGTGGAGCAGACACTGAGTACACTGACAGTGACAGAAACACAGATTCTGAAATACACATTCTGATATGCGACGTCACTTACACATCCATCTGACGACTGACTATACACAAACATGTTCACACAGATGAACACATACACACACACACACACACACATTATGAACACATTCATTCACAGATGAGCACACACACCACACACAGATGAACACTGTAAGGTACAGTCACTCACATACAGATGTCTGTTCTGTCAGACATGCAGTTATCAGCTAGATTAAAACACATGCACACACCCCCCACATACATACATACACACACAAAGATGTGTGGTCTTTCAGGCGACAGTAATAGGCCAAATACAAACGTAGTTACGTGCGTTAAGCATGTCTACCCACACAAATATGAATACACACACACACACACACACACACACACCTGTGCTGGTGTCTCAGGTAGGCCATTTGTCTCCTGTGTGTGTGGATGCTGGGTGGGAGATGTGTTCATTAGGGCGCCTGTTTAATGTGGATGACTGGAGCAGGGGGACCCCATTCATTCCTGTCACCCGGCAACCCCTCCCCTCTCCATATGGCTACTGCACTGCTCCCTCCATTCCCCCCCCCCCCCCCCTCTACTGCCTCCTCTACTGCCCCCCCTCTACTGCCCCCCTCTACTGCCCCCTCTACTGCCCCCCCTCTACTGCTCCCTCCATACCCCCCCTGCACTACCCCCTCCATTCCCCCCCTCTACTGCCCCCTCCATTCTCCTCCTCTACTGCCCCCTCCATTCTCCTCCTCTACTGCCCCCTCCATTCCCCCCCCCTCTACTGCCCCCTCCATTCTCCTCCTCTACTGCCCCCTCCATTCTCCTCCTCTACTGCCCCCTCCATTCTCCTGCTCTACTGCTCCTCTACTGCTCCTCTACTGCTCCCTCCATACCCCCCCCCCGTTTTACTCCCACTCACTTGCTCTAGTCTTCCCCATCTCCTCTCTCCTCTTCTTTCTCCTCTCTCTTCTCTCTCTCTCCTCTCTCCTCTTCTCTCTCCTCTCTCTTCTCTCTCTATCCTCTCTCCTCTCTATCTCCTCTTTCCCCTCCTCTCTCTCCTCTTCTCTCTCCTCTTCTCTCTCCTCTTCTCTCTCCTCTCTCTTCTCCTCTCTTCTCTCTCTCTCCTCTCTCCTCTCTATCTCCTCTTTCCCTCCTCTCTCTGTCCCCTCTCTCTCTCTCCATTTTCCTCTCTCTCTCCTCTCTCTCACTCTCTGCTACCTCCCCACCATGTTTCCACGGTGCTGTGCTGCATTAAGGGAGGA
>NC_055966.1:25888782-25907957 GCF_018492685.1 Alosa sapidissima | reverse complement strand
ACACACACATACATACATACAGTACATACATACAGAGAGAGAGAAAACATCCACTTCCTTAATTCCTACACTGTTGACCCATTCAGCTTCCCTTATACTGTAAGCAAAACCAGTTGGACTCATGCCAGCCTTATTTAGGTTTGTGTTCCTTTGAAAGACGCGCTGCATATGTGCATATGTCCTGCCCCGTGCATACATTGACGTGCATAGTGAGGGGGCAGCTGTGGCCCACTGGTTAGCACTCCGGATCTGTAACCGGAGGGTTGCCGGTTCGAGCCTCCGACCAGTGGGAACGGCTGTAGTGCCCTTGAGCAAGGCACCTAACCCCTCACTGCTCACCGAGCACCGCTGTTGTAGCAGGCAGCTCACTGCGCCGGGATTAGTGTGTGCTTCACCTCACTGTGTGTTCACTGTGTGCTGAGTGTGTTTCACTAATTCACAGATTGGGATAAATGCAAATTTCCCTCAAGGGATCAAAAGAGTAATATAACTTATACTTATATACATTATACTTGTTTGCACTCCCGTTCCAGGAACACAGGCCAGCCACAAACAACAAACAACAAACACATGCTCAACGCCAATACGTTTGTGTGTTCATGTCAAGAAGATGAGAACCTAATGGAGGAGATTTGGCACCGCCTCACTGTCTCCGTCTGTCTGTGTTAGACCACAGAGACGAAAAAGTCTCTCGTTTCTGTCCTGTTTCTTTGAATGGTCTACCTACCTCACGGCCCCTCAGCGTGATGCTTGTCCACTCATTGCAAACATACTAATCGGGCAGTGATTCTACTCAGCCCGTATCCAAGAAACATTTCTGTCCGTCTCCCCTCAGATTTCATAACTGCTGTCTGCCTGCTAAGTACAAAATGGTGAATTGCAGACATAGAGAGATAATTGCCATTCACGCGCGGAGTTTGGCAAGCGCATCTCCCACAAGGCTGCTGATGAAATGGTGCTTCAGCCCTGAAACTGTCATTCTTAATGAAATGGTAATTACTAACGCCTCGGAACAGCTGAAGGGTCCAGGGAGATGGGGATGGGGATAAACCCAGCAGAAAAAAAGAGAATGTGTGTGTGTGTGTGTGTATGTGTGTATGTGTTGTGTGTGAGAGAAAGAGAGAGAGAGAGGGAGAGAGGGGAAGAAAAGAGGGGATAATGCGAACACCCCCATGCTATGGGACACGTAAACACACAGCTGAATTTCACTGAAACATATTTGTCTGTTTGGCCTCTATTCTCAGAGCTGTTGTATCGACAGGAGGGGGGTTGGTATTGGGGGGGGGGGGGGGGGGGGGGTACACACAGGCTTATTTAAAATCGCCAGGCGGCCTTTGGTAATTGATTGCCTTCTAAGCGAACATGTCTTTAACCTTTGTTGGGTCAGGCCCAGTCGGGACGCCATCAGTCCTGCTCAAGTTTGCGCTGCCCACAGTCATTTGTCTTTTGCCCGAATCGGAAGCTCCGCAACCAATTTGCTCGCCGGCGAGGCACTGAGGGTGTTTTAATTACCAGGGGGGGGTGTGTGGAGGGGGGGGGGGGGGTAAGGGGGGGGGCGGCAGACTCAACGCGGGGACGCACTGCCCCCAAACAAAGGGCTCCGCTGTGAGCATGAAGATCCGTCATGGGCCTCTGCCAGCAGCCCAGCACCCCTGAAACTGAGCCGGCCACAGGGCTGGACCGGAGCCACAATGGAGGCTCAGAGCCAGACAGCGGAGTGCGCGGAGCTTGACTCGGAGCCAAGATGGAGACTGAACGGGAGCAGCTGCACAGGGTTTGGAAGCAGGCAGGCAGTCGGGGGTGGCAGCTGGAGCCGGAATGGGGAACCTGAGACGCGGTCTCTGGGTTTGAGGGTTTGCTGTGTGTGTGTGTTCGTGCGTGCGTGCTGTGTGTGTTCTGCCAGACAGGAGAGTCGGGATTAAAGACACGCGCGGCCTCCTCTGAAACTCCTCCGAGAGCCTCGGCACGCAACCTGCCACAACCTGCCGGGGAGCTCACGTCTGTCAATCATGGCCTGGAGGTCAGGGGTCGTCCAGTGAGTGCTTTATCACGGAGATGATCAGAGGCAGCTCTCAACACCCATGTGCCACACATCTATCTATCTGTCTCCTGTGTCAAGGCCCAGAACTGATTCAAGCACACACACACACACACACACACACACACACACACACACACACACACAGACACACAGGCACGCACACACACACACACACACACACACACACACACACACACACACACAAACACACACAAACACACACACACGCACAAAGACACACAACACAAACACACACGCACCAGGACACACACACATGCACACACGCAGACACACCTCGCGCACCACACACACACACACACACACACACACACACACCACACACACATAGATATACACACGCACACATAGACACACACACAAACACAAGGCAACTGATGCAAACAGGGAGCAGTGGCAGACCTGCCAGCTGTACTCATCAAGCTGTATATCTGATGTATCCAGAGGTTAGTCATCGCGTTTACGGTTGGCACGGCGACACTGGCCGATTCTTGGACCGCACTCTCTTGTACACGTCTATCTGCTGTTTGTTGAGGGCATTTAGCTACTCTCCTCCCTTGTTGCTTTTTTCTTGTTTTCTCTCTCTCTCTCTCTCTCTCTCTCTCTCTCTCTCCTCTCTCTCTCTCTCCCTCCGCTCTGCTTTCATCTGCTAATTTGATGTATATCCGCACTGTAAAGTGTCAAACTGGGGTCCTTTGAGGTGCTTTTATAATGCTATTGTTTACTAACTATAACAAGGAGAGTGTGTTGTTCTTGCTAAACAGGGCTTGTGATTTGCGTATCGTGCTAATTAGCATGAGGCCTGCTAATGAGGTATATTATATTCAGGTCGTGAGCATCTCCTTTGGGTCATACTGCAAAACTTAGGGCATGCCTCTACTGTGCATCTCCACATTTGGATTTAATTTGCTTTCTATTAGCCCTTGCCGAATGCTTAATATTGTTATATGATTCACAGGTCTTTTTGTGTTCTGAGCCGCATACCTGTTTAACATCCGACAACCAGTATGGAGACACATAGTGGTAGGCCTATTAATCTACACATGTCATTTAGACATCTAGCCACTTCATTTACATGTATAGAATATGTACATGCTGAAAATTTGAACAAGATAAAGCTGTGTGTATGATTGAGAATGCATAGCACCTATAATGCCTTTGAATCACTTGCTTGGCGTGCTTGGCAGGCAACACTTGTTGTGGTTGTGTAGCCCATCTCCAGATCAGATGTTTGGAAGCTTAGCTCCTGAAAGACTGTGAAGATGTTTTCTCTCTCTCTCTCTCTCTCTCTCTCTCTCTCTCTCTCTCTCTGTCTCTCTCACACACACAACACACACACACACACACACACACACACACACACACACACACACACACACACACACACACTCACACACACAATGTACCTACATATGTACCTACACCTACAACACATAAACAAAGCAGTTGGTGGACTCAGCCTTGCGCTGAGAAAGTGTAGTTGTGTGTGTAGGTGGGTGCATATACTCTGGGGGCAAATTCATTTACACAAAATTGTGTTCATATGAGATGAAAGTAAAAAAGAGGGCACTTTGAAATGGATAAAGGAGTAGAGGCAGCTTGTCATCTCTGTTCTTAGACCACTGCTAACTTGTTTTTAATAAATGCATGCTACCATTCTATACAGTAGGTCTTTATGCATGTGATCAGCATACATATTTAGTATGTATGTGCATGTGTATATGTATGCGTGATTGTATGTATGTTTGTGTGTGTGTGTGTGTGTGTGTGTGTAATGGTAAGCATATATGTTTGCACCCGTAAGTGTTTATGTATACACATGTGTGTGTATCTCTTTCTGTCCCTGTAAACGTTGTGTGCACATATGTTTGTGTGTGTGCGTGAGAGAGGGAGCATATCTGCAGGTATTTAATTCAATCTCGTAACTTTCCCTCCCTTCCTTTCTCTCTCTCTCTCTCCGACTCGGGGCCATATATCGCCCCCTGAAAGACCCGCGAGTGCACGAGGCGAGAGGAGCGAGCCGTCCTGCTGGGGCTGTAAAAGGGGCCTGGAGGCTGTACCCCCCCCCCCCCCCCCCCCCCTGGTCCCTCTCGCGGCAGATAAATTAATTAAAGAAATACCCCCCTTTTTTTTCCCAGCCAATTACTCTGAGCGTGCTCACTGGTGAGGGGGCTTGTGTGGATTGTGTTAGACTGGAGCTAATTAAAGATAGGGCTCAGTTGCACAGTCGGTGGCCCCTCGCTCCCTCGCTCGCTCTCGCGCTCCTTCCCGCTCCGAGCGGCGGCGGTATCTATCGCTCTGCTCCCTCCAGGGGAAAGCTCGATGATAATGTATTTCACAAGAGTCAGCCGGTTGCACTGATATGGATCCGTTTATTGTTTTAGATCCACTTGCAGTCGCAGGATTTGAAACACGAATGAAGATCTGTCCTTGTATGTGTGTGAGTGCAGATATGTGTGTGTGTGTGTGTGCTGGTGTTTATTTATCAGTGTGTGTATCAGTGTGCGTATCAATGTATCTTTGTATTGTGATATGTTATAATACAATATATATGTATTTGTGTGTGTGTGTGTGTGTGTCTGTGTGTATCATGATCTATACAATACTGATTTATATACATTGATATATGTGTGTGCGTATGTGTGTGTGTTTGTTTGTGTACACATGTTTTTTTTTGTGTGTGTTTGTGTGTGTGTGTGTGTCCGTGTGTGTCCATCTCAATAGATTGTGAGAAGTGTCTGTCCTTACTGTTCATACTGGACTCTGCTGGAGCTGCCACAGCCTGTAAGGCAGGGAGACATTTTCCCAGTGTGAGCACGTGAACAGGGGAGAGGACAGAGAGAGGGTCCACCCTAATGATCCCTAATCAAGCTCAATGGGCCCTAATGAGACGCTGAATATGAGGCAGCAGCTGTGGTCATGTGACCCTGACCTTTGACCCTGCCTTGTGATTGGTTGTTTATGTTGAGTGGGCTGGTGTTGGGTAAACAGAGGGGCAGTTATCTGGGCAATCTTCTGTTCCTCAACTCCCCAGTCTGCTGTGAAGGGAGGGGAAAGGAGTTAGAGGCAGACGTGTGTGTGTGTGTGTGCGCGTGCGTGTGTGTTTGTGTGTTTGAGTGACAGACGGCAGGACAAAGTGGACTGGCTGACTGCGTCTGTGTGACACCCCACATCGCCAGAGGGACAGGGGAAGCAGAGCGCAGCACTTCCTGCAGAGGCGGGGCCACCCAGCAGGAGGGGGAGTGTGTGTCTGTGTGTGTGTGTGTGTGT
Organism: Alosa sapidissima; assembly: GCF_018492685.1. Lineage (NCBI taxonomy): Eukaryota > Metazoa > Chordata > Actinopteri > Clupeiformes > Clupeidae > Alosa > Alosa sapidissima. Next base: position 25,902,628 of record NC_055966.1, on the reverse strand, counting down.
GTGTGTGTTAGATAGATGAAGTGGGGTGCATGGGGGGGGGGGGGGGGGGTAGACGCACAAATGCGTGGACGCCTCACCACCTCCTTCTGCCCGCAGGGGATGAAGAACAAGTGGAGCGAGTCAGTTCGGGAAAGAGAGAGAGAAAGAGAGGGAATAGGAGAGAGAGAAAGAGGGATAGAGAGAGAGAGGGAGAGGGGAGCAAGAGGGAGTGCATTCCCAGCCTCCACTAATGTATAATTCATGCTAAGTAGCAATTTTGATGTTTTGCTAGGGGGATAAAGAAATCCAAGAAATTCATAAATAAAGTTCCCTCTGTTTTTTCCCCCTGCATCTCCAGTTAATTGTTACCACACAATTAACTGACACAGAATGGGCGATGTATGGGCGCCCTAGAGTTGTGCTCAGTAATAATGCATTGATGCTCTGAGAGATGACCCAATAACAGTGACCGGCGCCATGCAGGCGAGAGGGAATAACAAGTAGCACTGACTAAAGCGGGAGTGGAGCTCTGGAACAGAGGAGGAAGTCACGGAGCCCAATCAAATGCAGTTATTAACCCGCACGACCGATATCACCCAGAGGTTGTGGCTAATTTAGGTTGTGGCCAAACATCTGAGTCCTACAATCTCGGGAATAACTGTCTCTATGCAACAAAAAAAACATCATGTAGGAGAAAAATTGATTGTAAGCTGTAGCTATGGATTACAATGGAGAGATCATTTTTGCCTCATCAAATTAAATCCATTATAGCCTTTTGAAGCCTGTGGTGTTGTTGTTGTTGTTGTTTTGTTGTCGTTGTCGTTGTTGTTGTTTTCATTGTGTTATTGGGGGGTAGCTGTAGCTTGCCCTTGACATTATCTGTGCGTTTGAATCGACGTGATCATGGGCCAGTGATTGAGGCACTGTGGCAAGTTGCCATCCTGGTGGACGTTGCGTCGCGTGTGCCGAATTAAAGGCAGCTCTCCACAAAGAATACTGATTACATGGTGGGAAACACAGCGACAACAACAAGGCTGCTTGGACTCGTGCCAAGGAAAACATGGTTCATACTATTTTCTGTCAAAAACACCCTTCTAGGTTTTTTTGTCATCATTGATATGTGTGGGTGTGTGTGTGTGTGTGTTTTAACAGTTATTTGTGAAGCTGATCACATTCAAAGAGCAAACAAGTAGGTCTACCCCCCAACAACCCCCCCCAACAGAAAAAGAAAAAGCAAAACAAAAAATAATCCCTCTGAGGCTGTGAAATAATATTCAACCTCCTAGAACAAAATCAAACCCACAAAGAGAGAGAGAGAGAGAGAGGGATGAAATGGAGAGAATGAGAGAATAGAGAGAGAGAGGAAATAATACACTTTTCAGACATGGTAACACAAAGACTATCAACTGTGAAGATCTTTTATCTCTCTCTCTGGCGTGAACCTGCGGCTAATATACAGACACAGACGGTGAGTGACAGCCACTCTAATGGAGAGCCATTTCCAGCCTAGTCCTCCTGCTCGTCCTCACGCCTGCTGCTGAGGTGTGAGCAAGCGTCAGCACAGTATAATCACTGTCCATGCCAAACCTGTCATTTCCACCTCAGACGCTTTTTCATTAAGCTTTTTGCTTTTCTTTTTTCCTTTTTTTGGGAGATGGGGAGTTAAACTCTGCGCTGTCTAATGTGCTTTGACATTTTGGGGATGTTTTTAGCACTACTTATGTTTCCACGGCACTGTTAGAAGTCTGATGGCGATTTGGCAATTAGCAGTGATCCCCCTCTGTATCAAGGGTCCTGGGGAGACTAGGTGGTTTTAAGTGCTATTAGCCCGATAAGTGCTAGTATATCCCGATAACCCAAACACGAGCAGGTTTTCGAGCCCTTGGTGAAAAGATAAATATTTGAGTCATGTTGAATTCATCCGTCGCCTTTTGCCTTGCGTTTTACATTTAGGAAAAAAACCAACAAAGGCAGACGTGCCGAAGCCTAGATGGTCCCAGTGTATGTGTTTTAATTAAGACCTTGCCTTTAATGTTTTTAATTAAGATTATGTCTTAATTACTTAATTGTCTCTAATTAGTGATGTTTTGAAAACAACATCCTACCTCTGCCTCCATATCAAAGTATGGAATATCCCTAATGGTTTCAGGGTCTCTGTTTCTTTGATCAGAGAGAATATTGGTGCCACCACCTGTTGAATCTGGTAGTTTTGTATTTGCTAAAGCTCTGGTACAAGTCAGCCTCATCAACCACTAACAGCATCAGATATGAAGCAATAACCATGGACAGGATAGGATAAGATTGGATGGGGTTTTTTTCGGGGTTGAGGATGGAGGGATGGAGTAACAGACAGAAAGCACTGTTGTTATTCACCTCAATCATCAACCACCCACACACATTCAGACACAGACACACACACACACACACACACAGACACACTTAGGGCCCTATCATGACAGTCTAAAACGCATAGTTTAATGAAACGTTCTGAAACATCCAGCGCATGGCGCAAGAAGGTAGGCCTTATGTTTCTTAATCAGACATGGGTGTGTTTTGGGCATAACATCATTAAATCAATAAATGACATGTCATGGTCCCTTTAACAACGCACAGCGCAACTTCAAACAATGCATTGGTATTTTGATAGTCAGTGGCGCATTTGAAGGAATCTGCTTGCACGCGAGACCATATGGAACAGTTATTCCACTAAACCATGCTTTACTAAAACCTAGCATTTGCACTTGTCTATTAATTGAACTCATTGGCAAAGTGAAACTAACTTCACCGTGGTCTCATAGTCACGACAAAACAGTTATACACAGTTACTTTCACTATTGACTGAAAATAGGTTACCATCGAAAACATAGCCTGAAAAAAGCAACACTTTCCCTGATAATGTTCGAATGACTGAATAAAAAACATTTATTCTGCAGAGGAGTTGTGACAGTGCGTCTTCAGCTATGCTTCATATTTGCCCTCTCCATCATTACCAATATGCAAATGATGGGGAGTAACTACTCATTGTGAGATGTATTTTGTAATATCTTTATTCTAATTATGTTTCCGCATTGTAATCGTGTAATTTGTAATGTTTTAAATGGATATGCACGTTTGTGGATGAAGAAGCATGGTGTGTTGTGCACCCGCCCATATCACTGTTGATAATGCGCCCATAAAATAACTTATAAACAACTCGCCATGGACTTCTCAAGGTTTCTCTTGGTCAGTGACGTAGGCATGCATTGTAGGTAGTGTACGGTAGCGATTTTTAGACAACGCATCAGACCCCTCTTTAGGTCGTTAATTGCCACACCCCTTGACGCATTGCTCAAAAGAAGAGATGTGCAAGATAAGAATGAACTTTGCACTGGGATAATAACCCGTTTTTCACCATGCGCCAGGTCGGAAAATAGGGACCATAGACACAATCTCAGCCATACACACACACACACACACACACACACACACACACACACACACGCCAAGGTTGTTACAGTTAGCAAAAACTGAAATGTAAAAAAATTGAGAAAAAAGCAATTCATTGAATTGAATAAGAATAAAAATGACAGTTTAAACACAAAAGCTAAATAAGAACCACAGTAAACAATGCAATACAAAGCTAAAATTAAAGGGAATTGCTGGCTAAAATCAGCTTTATTTTATTTTCCCTCCTCAATTCTCATTGTGGTTGCTGCTGTTGTATTTTTTATCCTATTTTTTCTACCCTTCCTGAAAACAATAAAACTAATGTTAAAGGAACCATATGTAAGATTGTGGCTAAAACTGGTACTGCAATCACTTTCAAAATACTGAAGAGTGGTGTATCCCCTCCCCCTCCCCCCTGACTCGAGGTTGCCAACGCGGATGGCGAAACACTACTGACTTTGTGATTAGTAGACAGGTAGAGGGTGGCGCATCAGGCCAAAACACAACATGACATGACAAAACACAACATCAACAACAGTTGAGGGCTGCAACTTCACTTTTTAAATGACAATATCCTGGCTGGACTACTGTTGTCAGTGATATAAGTATTTGAAATGAACATAATTTCTTAATGTCTAGTGACATATCAGGGCCATTTTATGATTAATTGAAATATTTTTCTTACATACGGTTCCTTTAAAACTAAATAAAACCTAAAACAAAACAAATCCTGAAAATCAAAGTACAACTACGTGTGCATTTCCACACACACACACACACACACACACACACACACACACACACACACACAAACTCACACACACTCACACACACTCTCTCACACACACACACACACATAATCCTTGTATCTCAAATTAAGAAAGATTTATGTTTGAGAACTTTAATGGACATACACTTCTCTCTGAATAGTTCCCTTACTTATTTAGACTCTTTTAGGCATTTTATCATTAAATGCTTTTTAGGAACTCATCCATTCAATAGTATGGGTATCATCTGTTTTTTCTGCATTTAAACATCATTATATGAGTTGAATTTGGAAGCTGCATATGAGGTTGACGTCTGATCAAGCGTCCTAAGTGTTTGGAAGGGACCACTGGAACCAGGCTTTGTGGCAGCTACCTGCACTTTGCACAGATGTGGCACAAGCGATGAAGTGGAAGGGTGGGGGGGGGTTAGCCAATCAGACGGCAGCGGCACTTGTGCATTCCTCTCGCCTTAATTAGGCGTTGTTGGTGCCACAGGTGTCAGTGAGCCTTTGGGGGGGAGGGGGAGGGGGGGCAAACAGATGGTGTCCCTCTTTGAGGTCCCTGCCAATGGCCACTCTTGGCCGCTCCTGGGAAAATGACCTAACTCTCCGGCAGCCGCTTAGTGCGGCTTGAGTGCTTCTTTAGAGGCACCTCGATCAAGGAATTAACAGGACGTACCATTGCGAACGGAGGGGGGGGGGGGGGGAGGGGCGGAGGGTGACGGCACTCTCATTGACTTCTTCTTGAGGCGGGTTCTTGAGGCAGGTTGAGTGTGTGTGTGTGTGTATGGCGCTTCTACCATTTGCAAATCACTCCCTGTCCCACACCATATTTTCAAACCCCACTCTTGGCGAGGATATTCTCACGTTTACCATCAAATCGCGCCTTCAAGTCTTCCCAACAAGATCAAACCTGGCTACGTGGTACCATCCAACTACAAACCAGACTGCATTCTTCACTCCACTAACTATGTTAATGAGACCACTGCACATGTCCTGAATGGATGCAGTTTTTATAAAGAACTTTACATAGCAAGGCATGATAGACTGGTGGACTTGTCACAAAGCATCAAAAAAGTACAGGAGGGAACGACAAAAATATACAAGCACCACACTGTACAAATGGACTGGTTCAATGATGAAAACACCAACAATATCACTTTCTGTAATACAACCCCAAAACAGAAAAAGTTGGGACGTTGTGTAAAATGCAAATAAAAACAGAATGTCATAATATACAAGTCTTGTAAACCCATATTTAGCAGCAAAAAGGACATAGACAACATATCAAATGTTGGAAATGAAAATGTGGACTATTTCATGGAAAGTATGTTAATTTTGAATTTGATGCCAGCAACATGTTTCAAAAAAAGTTGGGACGGGAGCATGTTTACCACTGTGCTGCTTCACCTCTTCATTTAACACAATTTTGTAAATGTTTAGGAACTGAGGAGACCATTTGCTACAGTTTTGAGAATGAAATGTTGTCCCATTACTCCCTGATATAGAATTTCAGTTGCTCAACTGTATGGGGTATTCTTAGTCATACTTTCCATTCCATTATGCACCTAATTTGACAAATTTGGACTGCAGACAAGCCATCTTAGCACCTGGACTCTTCCTCTATGGAGAAATACTATTTAAATATGTGCAGAATTAATTTTGTCATTATTTACCTGAAGTATTCAAGGTCGTCCCTGGAAAAAGACATTGACTGGATGGCAGTATATGTTGCTCCTAACCTGTATACATCATTCAGAATTGATTGTGCTTTGCAAAATGTGCAAGATGCCCATGCTGTAGGCATTAATGCTCCTCCACACCGTCATAGATTTTGGGTTTCGAACTGAGCACTAAGACAAGTTGGATAGGTTGGATACTTGGATAGGCCCTCTCCTCTTTAGCGCAGGTGAGTCCATGATTTCCAAAAAGAATGGCAAACTTTGATTGGTCTAACCACAGGACCTTTTTCCACGTTACCTCAGTCCATTTTAAACAAGCTCAGGCCCAGATAAGAGGGTGGTATTTTCTGTATCATGTCTCAATACAATTTTAGCTGTTACAATTTTGGCTGCAATTTTTGAATTGAGTATCAAACTGGGCACATAGACAATGGTTATCAGAGGCTTTCCTGAGCCCATACAATGACAGGTCTGGAAACGGGTCTGGTGTTGATGCAGTGCCATCTGAGGTCCAAAAGACCACGACCATCCAATTTGTTTTTCAGCTATTTCCCTTGTTTGCAAAGATTTATCTGGATTCTCTTAATGTTTTAATAATATTATGTCCTGTAGATGATGAACTCCCTAAATACGTCACAATTTCTTGGTAAGAAGCATTAAAATGACATTGTTTCATCATTTGTGCACACAGGTTTACTCAGAGTGATCCTACATGTACATCTTTACTTCTAAGAGACCCTGCCCCTCTGGGATTCTCTTTTTCAAACCCAATCGTGTTCCCAGTTACCCAACTTAGTTGTGAAACATTCTTCCTTTTGTTTTCTTTATCATTACACAACTTTTCCAGCATTTTATTACCCCCATCCCAACTTTTCTTGAACATGTTGCTGGTATCAAACACAAAATATTCACATATTTTCCATGAAATAGTCAAATTTGTCATTTTCAACATTTGATATGTTGTCTGTGTCATTTTTGCAACTAAATATGAGTTTAAGAGATTTGCAGATTATTACATTGTGTTTTTATTCACATTTTACACAACGTCCCAACTTTTTCTGTTTTGGGGTTGTATTCCAAATACCCCAGATATCACCATTATAGATTACAATACTAAGAAAGTGACTTTTGTTGAAATAAGATGTTCTTTTGATTTGTACATGGACACTTGGTTTAACTCCAAGCTGCTGAAATATCAGCCACTTGCTGACAACATCACAAATATGGGGTTTCATTGCAAAATTATCATTCTTGTTTTTGGGAGTCTTGGGCATGTGCACATGTGCCGACTGCAACTGTGTGGACTAAGCAAGCCAATTGCAAAAAAACTTGCAAAATATTGCTCCATTTTTGCAATAATAGGTAGTTTATCCATCTGGAAGCGACGATGCCATGTTTACCCATAATCGTGCAGTTCAGAAGGAAAATAGCACAATGCATTCTGTGTTTGATCAGACCTGCCTAAGTGTGTAACTTACTTCCTTCAATGTTTGGATCTGTGAATCTTCGCCTGTGTTAAGGTCCAAATAAAAGCATTAAAATGTGTGTGTGTGTGTGTGTGCTGGTTCATCGGTGACGCCCTCGCTCCCTCAGATGTGGTATGACCCTGCGGGCGAGGGTGCAGTCGCCAACGGGCTGCCATGGTATGGAGTGTCCATCCGTCCGTCCACTTGGAGATGGTGTGGAAAGTGTGAACGCCCCCCGCTGAGACAGATGGTGCAGAGTGCGCCTCCGAATGCAGCCTCCGGGAGGTCATGGGGGGAGAAAAAGTGAAAGGGTCCCCAGACAGATACAAAAAAAGGCACATGGAGAGAGAGAGGAGGGGGGGGGGGGAGAAAAAGAGAGAAGGGGGAGAGGAGGAGGAGGAGGAGGAGCCAACTCACACTAAACAAAAAAAAAGAAAAAAAGGGTTGTGGAGAGTGAGTGAATGAGCGAGTGAGTCATTTTCTCTCTCTCTTTCTCTCTCTCTCCCTCTCTCCCTCCCTGTGTCTTAGTGCTTAGGCGGTGTCTTGAAAAGAAGGGCTCTGAGAATGCGATCGGGGGGGGGGGGGGGGGGGGGTGGTCGGGGGTGTGTGTGGTCGGGGGTGTACTGGAGAATGCAGAAAGACAGAGCCTCCACGTGGGAGGAGGGTGGTTCGGGGGGGGGGGGGGGGGGTAGTACACTGCTGGCCTGTGTATTCCTCTGTTTTGGTCAGTGTGGCTGCTGCTTTGGACCTTGGCAGTTGGTCTCTAGTCTCAGCAGCTAGTCTCTCTAGTATCAGCTAGTCTCTACTCTACTCTACTCTACCCTACTCTACACTACACTCTACTCTACTCTACCTTACTCTACTCTACTCTACACTACACTACACTACACTACACTACACTCTACTCTACACTACACTACACTACACTACACTCTACTCTACTCTACTCTATTCTACTCTACACTCTACTCTACACTACACTCTACACTACACTACACTACACTACGCTCTGCTCTGCTCTGCTCTGCTCTACTCTACTCTATTCTGATCTGCTCTACTCTACACTACACTACACTACACTCTACTCTACTCTACATTACTCTACACTACACTACACTCTACTCTACTCTCAAATTTTAATTTCCCATGGCGATGTATTGGATTGTTTTGTCACACCAGTCTTTTATTTTGTGATATTCTGTTTGTGTATGTGTATCATACACAATGTGTATCAAACAAATATTTCAACATGTGAATGCAATCAATTTCTCTAAACTTTCTACACAAATTTGTGGAAATATTTGAAAGTGGAGATAGTCCATGTATTAAATAATGCATTTCAAGTATCATTAACACGAGTTGCTGCTTCTGTTTTGTATTTTTTGAAGTGACTTGTTTACTTCTCGTCCTTGTGTGAAAGTCCTAACTTGCTTTTCAATCATTTGTTTCTCACACGTTCCGCAAAGGCACACCATTTCTCTGTAATTTGCTGATTGATCGGCAGCAAAAAACACTTTACACACTCTGTTCATGGGGAGAAGTGTTTGTGTGTGTGTGCCATCTGCTGATGTTGAAAACACACACACACACACACACACACACACACACACACACACACACACACACAGTCTATGACAGTGAGGAAGATAGGAGGTTTTTGTTGTTGTGCTGTACCCTATCAGGGTGGGACATATAAAACACTATTTTCATCATCTGCAAAGCAAGCAGAGACCAATCTTATTTTATTCAGTGTCCTCCACACACACACGCACACACACACACACACGCACCCTCCATCAGATAGTCATGCAGATTTACTGCCGTGGAGCAGGGGGCCAACTGTATCGATCTGCTGGAGCTGTGGCTTTAATGGCCCGGCGAGCTGCCTTAGCGAGATGGCTGTGAGCGCCGTGCTATATTTAATCACTAACGGGATGGAGGTGACAAGGTCTGCTCTCTAACGCTCACGGCTTTATTACAAGCCGCTCCACAATGCACTGTAAAACTCTATGTCACTGTCGGGGGAGAGGAGGTTGGAGGTTGGGGAGTTGGGGGGAGGGTAGGGGTGAGGGAGGGTGGTGTGTGTGTGTGTGTGTGTGTGTGTGTGTGTGTGTGTGTGACGGAAATGATGGCCAAGCCAAAAACAACATCGTTCCAGTAATATTGTCCCCTGCCCTTGGCCAAAAACAACATCGTTCCAGTAATATTGTCCCCTGCCCTTGCGCTGGCCGTTAGTATTGAAATGGATGTGGACAGGGAGCAGAGGAGATAGAGGAGAAGAGAAGAAAGGAGAGGAGAGGGCGAGAGACGAAAGGAGAAAAGAGAAAAAGAGGAGAGGAAAAGAGAGGAGTGGACAGGATACGAAAGAGAAAAAGAGGAGAGGGTAGGAAAGAGAAAAGAGGAGAGGAAAAGAGAGGAGAGGAGAAAAGAGGAGAGGAAAAGAGAGGAGTGGACAGGATGTGAAAGGAGAAAAGAGAAAAAGAGGAGAGGGTAGGAAAGAGAAAAGAGGAGAGGAAAAGAGAGGAGTGGACAGGATGTGAAAGGAGAAAAGAGAAAAAGAGGAGAGGGTAGGAAAGAGAAAAGAGGAGTGGAAAAGACAAAAGATTACAATACACGCACATTATTGTTCTCTGCCCAACACATTTGTGGGACTTTGGCAGCGTGATTTGTGCGCTGCAAGTGTTGAAATGTGTAAAAATAATCACTCCACCTATCCAACTACACTACTCCACCAGCACCCCTTCCACACACACACACACACACACACACACACACCACCCTTTCCATTCCAAATGAAGTAACTCATTAGTGTTGATTACTAAGAGTTTGTTATTGGCCTTGTTCAGGCTGAGTAGTGGAGGAGGACGTTAGGGCTCCATCCCAGCGGTGCCTGCAGAGCTGGTGGGATGGGCTGTTATGAAAGCAGGCCCTCTTAGACAGCATGGAAGCCACACACAAGGCGTTTGCCTTTCCAGGCAACGCTTTGCTTAAGAGTGAATAATGGGACTTGATTACAGTCTATGAGACGGCACATTGCTTAAAATCAATTCTCCGAGCAATTACCAGGAGCCGGCGACACCCCCACCACCACTACTCTTCAGCCTGGTATAATAGGAGGTGATTGTGTCACCACCAACACCAACACCCTGACTTGTTGCCTCTTCATATCGAGCCATTAACGTGGCCACTGGATCGCCCCCTGTTGGCATTTACACACAGACAGAGAGAGAGAAAGGGAGAGAGAGAGAGAGACATGCATACATATTCATACATACCTATGTACATACCTTTAGTAGTAAGTAGCCTGGTTACGGTGGTGATTAACAGAACACCCACATAGGAGCATAGGAGCTAGATGTGAATATGCCCGCTGACAAGTCCCAGCAGATGTACCAAAGTCTTGGTGCTTAGACTCAATCTGTTCAAAATCCTACCTCCCACCCCCACCTCTCTCTCTCTCTCTCTCTCTCTCTCTCTCTCTCTCTCTCTCTCTCTCTCTCTCTCTCTCTCTCTCTCTCTCTCTCTCTCTCTCTCTCTCTCTCTCTCTCTCTCTCTCTCTCTCTCTCTCTCTCTCCTTCATTCTCTCCTTCTGTCACTCTCTCTTCTGATATACAGTACTGTGCAAAAGTCTCAGGTACCTTACATGTTTTGTTTCAACAATGCTATAAGGACCATATTGTTTATTTCTCATTTCTTAATTAGAATATGACCAGATAAACACAGGAAATATGTACACTGTAGGCCATTTGTAGGCCGTTTTTGTTCTGATACCAGTCCAATTTCAGTCTCAAGTTACCATTAGATTTGTTGTTTTAGCAGTGTTATAATGACCAATCACCCAAGGGGGAAGCTCTTGATGGAGCTGTCGTTCCCCACCTAGGCCACTGATGGGCATGCCTGTCCTGCCAGAAGCTGCTGGTAGATACAGCTACAATGGGCGTCTGGAGATCAGCTTACTGACTTGACCGTGACTCACCCTAAATCATTTTGGCAGGACGCAAAGTGGAGGAGCCACCTGAAAAGCACTGTACATCTCCAGTGACCCTCTTCATTGTATTCCCAGGTGGTAATACAGTGTCAGCTTGCCTCATCAAGGTTCTTTGAATAGAAACCTTTGGTCACACACCTTCCACTTTAGGTGAGCAATGAACTCTTCCAGCTGTAGCTTTTCAATGAGATCTTCCATCTGTCAAAGTGTCGTCATCTCCTTCCCACCTCTGATACCAATGTGTCAGAGCCAGAACCAGTACCAACCGGCTTCAGCTTCCCCCTTGAGAGATTGGTCATTATAACACTTCAAAAACAACCAATCGAATGGATGCAAAAGACTAGAACCTGAACCAGAAATGCACATTTCTTTTGTTTTTTATATCTATCTTCTGGTTAAATTCTAAAAAAGGCAATGAGAAATAAACATATATGGTCATCATAACATTGCTTAAACAACAATTGAGTGCCTAACAATTTTGCACAGTACTGTAGTTGTGGGTGTTTGTATGCAGGCATATGGTATCCTTCCATGTTTTGCTACATTTTAAGCACACGATTGTTCAATCTCTCTCTCTCTCTCTCTCTCTCTCTCTCTTTTTCTTCCTTCTCCTCCTCTTCCTATCACTCTCACACCCATCCCCCTCTCTCTCTCTCTTCTCAATCTCTCTCTCCTCCCTCATCTCTCTCTCTCCCTCACTCTCTCGCTCCTTCTCAGGTATGGCTTTGGACTCCTCGATGCCGCTCTGATGGTCCAGCAGGCTCTTCTGCTCCAGTCTGCCCTACCTCAGAGGCAGTGCTCCTATGATATGACCCTTGACCCCGTCAGGTACGGTCAGCTAGAACCCAGACCAATATTGCAATGTTGATGGCCTGTAGTGTGTAAAGCAAGTTTTTGCATAATGCTGATTGCTGTGAAGACGTATGCCTGTGTTTATGTTTGTGGTACTGTCCAAAGTTACGCAACATCAATAAACATTACATTAATATGGCAATTAACAGTTTAAAGTAAATTCATATAGCTTATATGATAAAAAAAACATATTAGTAATAGACTAAATGTAAATGTAAACATATACAAGCCACAGGTACATTCAAATTCGCAAACATAGGTGAACGTTTGCAAACAGGTTTCTGTTTATCTTGAAATTTGGTGAACGTTTGCAAACAGTAGCAAACAGTCTAGTAAGTCTCCGCAAACATATAGTGGAGCTGGATGTGAGCTGGGTAAAATGTTACTGTTACATTGGAATGTTTACACCAAATCCTTTGAATTTAACTGTTCAGAGAAATCATGTTCGCCACGAACTGTTTGCCAAATTTGAACGCACCTCACAAGAATTAGTTAGATATAAGGTAAATAAATTAGTCAGTAAACGCTTTGTGAAGATTCCAAGTAGGTCAATCATTCCACCAAAGGATCACAGAAGAAAAGAGTCTTGACTGTGACTTTTTAGTGTTAAAGGGTCCCTATGCAGTTTTGGCAATGTCTTCGCTGTTTTCTTGGTTTTTGCTCACAGTTTTCTCTACAGAGCTCCCGCTACAGCTTCAGAGTATATATTTTACGACACTCCTCGCTCGGTCAGTCTGCTGTTTCCTCTTTCCCTGCTCCTTTTTCGCTGGCTCTGCCATGATGAATGTCTGAGAAACTCCACCACTACCTTGTTCTAGCCGGTGCCTGGCGTGTATGTGTGTAGTGCCGTAAAGCAATTTCACAGACGCTAGGGGAAGCGAGACGGCCACCATTCATCCCGGAAAAAGTCATATAACCATTCCAATGATTCCGAAGCTGTTATGTTAAGGTAAATTAAGCTAAAAAACTGCATAGTCCCCCTTTAACCCTTAAAGGAGTACCGTCACACCGGTGTGACGGGAATGTTGGGAAATTAACATTCTAAAGAATATCTGGGTTCATTGAATTCAACATAGAATTTTAGAACCTTCAATTGTTGCGGAACTTAGAATGTTCAAAAACCTACACCTTTAAGGGTTAATGGAAGGCCGACATAGCAGAAGCTCATCAGAGGACCACAGTGGGCCAGAGGCAAAATAGAGCTGGATCATGGAATTAAGATAGCAAGGTGCAGATCCAGTAAGTGTCCTACAAGACAGAGTGAGGGATTTGAATAGGAAGCCAATGGACCCTTTCAGGAGAGTTCCATTATCAGCATCATAGTTGGCCCCACAACACTTCCTTTTTAACATTCCATATGTTATCTTAATGCAGAGGAAGTAGATTGGGGCCTAAATAGAACGTTCAAGCATTGTTTGTGTTTACCTTGTTGAAAGGGTCCATAGAGAGTAACTAACAGAAGAGTTACTGAGTGCCTCCTGAATGGATAGGGATAGATTGTGACTCCTGATTGGCTTGAGATGGTAGAGGAGCTGGAGAGCGTGTTCCTTTTCCTGATTGGTTGAAGTTAATTAGTAGTTGTAAGCTTGGCTGACTGGAGCATCTGATTGGTTTGAGTCAGTGTGAATTGTTTCCTCACTCAGGCTACTGCCTTCAGGGGGAGAGGTGAGTGTGGTCATCCAATCAG